>NW_025765679.1:0-120000 GCF_003918875.1 Haliotis rubra
TTGCATAAATTTAATTACATTTTGAACATTAATATTTCATATTTTATAATTGTCCATGAAAAGATCAACATTTTTTATTCTCAGAGATAAAAAAATTCTAATTTCCCATTTTTGTGCATGAAAAATAATCATTTATAACTCTCATAACATCAAAACATGATACAATTACAAAATGTAAACGGTACATAAACATATTTAAACCGATACTTTCAAAACTAAACATCGATACAGTTTTGAAAGTATTGATAATTGTATCATCTTAGAGAAAGTATTGATGCATTGATGAATCGTGGCATCCCTAAGAAATGGGCTTTATACATTGTACCATGTGGGGAATCGAACCCAATTTTGGTGTGATGGACGAATGCTTTAACCACGAGGCTACCCCACCACCCCCAATGTCAAGTACAAGCAATGTCACACGTATTATCAATGTCACACGTATTATCAATGTCAGTATTATCAATGTCAGTATTATCAATGTCACACATGTTATCAATGTCAGTATTATCAATGTCACAGGTATTATCAATGTCACAGGTATTATCAATGTCAATATTATAAATGTCACGTATTATCAATGTCAGTATTATCAATATCACACGTATTATCAATGTCACACATTATCAATGTCACACATATTATCAATGTCAGTATTATCAATGTCACACATATTATCAATCAGTATTATCAATGTCACATATTATCAATGTCGGTATTATCATATTATCAATGTCATTACATATTATCAATGTCAATGTCACATATTATCAATGTCAGTATTATCAATGTCACATATTATCACGTATCAATGTATTATTATCAATGTCACACATATTATCAATGTCAGTTATTATCAATGTCACACATATTATTCATTATTATCAATGTCACATATTATCAATGTCACATATTATCAATGTCACACATCAATGTCATATTATCAATGTCACACATATTATCAATGTCACACGTATTATCAATGTCAAATGTATTATCAATGTCAGTATTATCAATGTCACACGTATTATCAATGCAATCTATCAATCTGATCAGCATGGCATCACAATCCGAAAAATATGCAAATTAGGTTGATAATTAGGTTAAATTATAATTACATAAGGTAAGGACATGAAACAACACCCACTGAAATGTTTGGTAATAACTTTCTTGCACTAGACAAACACAGGTTGCACCTGTTCAAAATAAAATTATATATAATGCTTGAGTTTTGGTATTGATCATTTAGAATATTTCACAACAACATTCTGGGTTTCATAAGATCATAAGAAAATACAATGTCATATATAATTAAATAAACATAAAGTATTCATGAAAGAATACTCGTATTCGTTACCCTATATGCAAATATATCATATTCATCTCAAAGCATATTCATTGCAGCCAAACAATCTACACTGTGGGATTAAAGTTGTATTTACAATAGGGATGGTTATCGATGTGGATCTTAGCGATCGACAATTGTTAACTAATTATTGATTGATTATCAATAAATATTAGAGACGCAACTTATAGTAAAAATGAAAAAAAATGTCGGAAAGAAATTTCACATCATTGGTGAGTGGTGTTTTTTCATGGACTATTAATTATACAGAGTCCTGAACATAAGTTAGAAGCAGACCATTACAATCCTAATCATTAAATTATAGAAAAGTGATTGTGGCTAGTCTGAATTTGTTTTTTGTTCATGCAAAATAAGTCACAGATCAGGAAACGTACCAGGAAATCAAAACGAGTATTCTAATAATAATTTTTTAAAGTACATTGACCACTGCTAAGGCTGTTATACAGTTCATCACGTAAGCAAAACTTTTCAAATGAAAAACAAAGCATCTAAATAATTTAAGTCATTCATCATATAACCTATTTTACGGCATTCAAGAGATGACTTGAACTTCACTGACACAAGGACCTGACTTGACTATGGAGGAAGAGGCTTTAGTAGATTCAAATAATCAAAAGATATTAAATATACTGATGGAAACAAATAAGGTAGTCTGTCATACAGACCCTGAAACAAATACATCCAAGAAAACAAAATATATCCAAGAAAGCCCATGTGTGAGCCGAGGACTGTCGAAATTGGGACAATGGTGGGCTCACTAAAATTGGGACAATGGTAAGCTCACTGTCAAAATTGGGACAACTGGCTAGATCAATTACAGAAGTGTGAAATTTCACTGTCAAAATCGGGACTGTCAAAATTGGGACTAAACCCAAGTCTAGAATATGTGGCAAGTGTAGATTTCTACAGTGTCTGAAAGTCTCAGGGCTCACTTTTATTATATTTTTTTAATATTATGAACTGTATTTTCTGTAAAATATGTTCATTTAAGAGACTAGTTGTTACTCTATAAATAAAGGAACATATGAAAGTAAAGTATTCCTTGATTTGTTTCTGATTTCCACCCACAATCTAGGAAACAACTATTAAAATTGGGACATTTGTACTTTCATGTGTTTTCTTATTCAATTCCATCATCATAATTCAATGTAAATGTTTTAAATCTGCTAAAACTCCTTCTTCATTACCTCTCAAATTGAAGAACACAAAAACACTGAAAAAGAAAACAAATATTTCCCCAAACGTGCCTGTCAACGATACTTACAGCTGGGAATCCTAAACAAATCCCTGATGACTTCTGGGACATTAACTTGTCAAAAAGACGAGATGAAATGAATAAAGTTAGCTTGAAGTGCAAATTATCCTTTAAACTCCACAATGACCATTATATAAGAGACCATGCCACTGGCACCAGGCCTAGGGGCAGATAGAGAATGGTCACTGTAGATAGCCCGGCTGTGTAATACCTTCTCATTACAGAAGACAAGCACAAGGTCATGTTGACATCTAACGACCTGTATGACCTAACAAATTAGTTACCCCGGGGTGGGAGACGTTAGTGCAAACAACCACGTCTAGTCATAGTCCACTGTTGTAGCTACTCTACCTAGTTAAACAATTTCACCAGTCCCGAGTGATGAAATCCGAGATACATCCAGCATCGCAAATATCTGGGCAAGCCCTAAACTAATATCTAATCTCTGAAATGAACACATTTTACAGAAAAAATGGTCCCTAAATTATATTCATAAAATATTATAGATAGGAACTCAAGGATTTTCCTCGTTTTTAGAAACTGTGATAATCTAGACTTGCCACACATTCTAGACCTGCATAGGCTGTATTGGGGATATTTGTTTCAGGGTCTGTATGACGGACAAGGGGGGTCCAAACTGTACATGGCTCCTGAAAAACTTTTTTGCACTAAGCATGTTAAGTATTGACTAAGATCATCTGATATTTCTACACCAAAAATACCCGTGAAGGTCCGGGTTAGAATATTCATCTTCAGTAATCCATGCTTATCGTAAGAGGTGACTAACGGGATCGGGTGGTCAGGCTCGCTGACTTGGTTGACACATGTCATCGGTTCCCAATTGCGCAGATCGATGCTCATACTGTTCATCACTGGATTGTCTGGTCCAGACTTGATTATTTACAGACCGCCGCCATATAGCTGGAATATTGCTGAGTCCGGCGTAAAACTAAACTCACTCACTCACTCTACACCAAAAGAACAGTTTCCCTATAATAATTCTGGAAGGATGGCCCTGAAAATTAGTCGTAACATCAGCAGTTTTGGGGAGACCTTCATTCCAAAAATTATAAAAGAACTACCAAGAGATTGTACAAGATTAATGTAACATGGCATTGTATGCACATGAAAAATATACAATGTATTTATTTACCATTCTGTTTGAGTATTGACAGACTTCTTCAGACTTCTGTTATAACATTTACAGACTTCTAAGGGTATAATGTTTGACAGACTTCTAAGGGTATAATGTTTTACACACTTCTAAGGGTATAATGCTTTACAGACTTCTAAGGGTATAATGTTTTACAGACTTCTAAGGGTATAATGTTTTACAGACTTCTAAGGGAATAATGTTTTACTCCAGTCTTTAGGGTACTAGTATTTTTTTTCAATCCAGTGATTTTTTAAACACTGTTTCAGCTGACATTTAATTTTGCAGCATAACTGTCCATGTGATGTCCAGGACTTCACAGATATGCAACATGAGTAATAAGTAGACTGAACACAGAATATTCCTTTATGAAAGACCAACTGTGGTTTGGTCATAACGACAAAGTTAAAAGTGCCTATTTTCGTGACTCAGCAGAATGTGTCCCCCCATGTATCAGAATACAGCTACTGTGTATCGCAAGTAGTCAAGTGATTTTAACTGGCAATAGAAATACACCCCTTCTTGGAGGAATTCACAACCATTCGACATTAACTGTATAACTTATATGCCTCTGTATGGTGTGACAAGGCTTGTTTGCTGAGGGGCAAGGCTTGGTTAAGCTGGAAAGCGAAGACCCGGTTGAATCCCCACATAAGTACAATGTGAAGCCCATTTCTGGTGTCCCCCTCCGTGATGTTGCTGGAATAACAAGTGTTTGCTCAAAGCACTTGTCTATAAACAATGACAAACATAACTCCAAGTTTGTATCTATATCTGCAGATTTCCCAAGAGTTGAATTTCAAAAACTGTGAATTTCATACACTGTCTATAGATTCCTGAAATGCTGGGCTTGAAACGTGTCACAGTGATGATGGTGATAAAGTATATTGAATAATAATAATAGTAAATATAACAATAATCAAAACAGCAATAACACGGTACAAATAGTAGACCTCGAAGTGTCTACAATAAAAATGGCATACAAAGTTTCCATACTGAGGTTAACGTTCTCAGTGAACAATAGTCTATATGGTACATACATACAGACCTGATGATACGACATAGTTTTGACTGGACACATTATACGAAATTGCAGTTATGCATGTTTTGTTTTAGTTTTTGGGGAAGATAGGAGGGAGGGGGGATTGGGTGTCACCCATGTACCCATGTAAAGCAAGGGATGGCTGTACTAACATTCTTAACAAGCACCACAATAGAACATCTTAAGACTGGCATGTACAAAGGCACAGCAGTATTGGTAATAACTATCTATCTAGTGTATATATCTTGCATTATACATGGCTGCAAACTGGTTAATGATGGAGATTAGATAGGCTTCAGTATTCTGGAATTTAGTTTAATTGACATTTCAGGGAAATGCCCATTTTAGTATTATGAATAACAAATCTACCCCTAAACTATTTGTAAACATGGGTGCGCCCAGTTAAACCATAAAAGCATTCTCAAAACGGGAATACTAGCAATGTACTGCTCATTGCTATTCTTAAGGGCACACGTCCTGTGGTCATATTGACATTTCTATTCGTCTAGTGTCCCACGTATATTCCGAGCCCAGCAAAGGCCTCTACTCAAGTCATCATCGTCTCCCGTCGTCCCTAACGCCCCGAGAGTACTTTAGAGTCAAGTTGTTATCACAGCGTCTGTAAACGGTCACTTTTCACCATCATAACTAACCCACTGACCATTTCACGAGTGACCGGTAACAGTCTGAGAGTGGTGTACGGAAGTTTGTCCAAGCTGTCAATACCATGTTGCGCTTCATGTCCGATCAAATTTGTTCCAATAACCGGATTAAACGCATCGTCGACCCCGCTGTGCTGCGGTTTTGCCGTGAGATCAAAATACCCATATATGTTGCGATCGTGTCATTGAAGGAATATTTGACCCTGGGTGTAAATTATCGATCTAAAACAGTTAGGCACGTTGTCCATGCATGTGGAATATGCACAGTCTGAGATCGACTAAAAATGAACATTCGTCCCCTGTTCATCCGGTCATGTGAAACATAACGTGAATTAATTAGAATTAATGAACTGATGCATCTACGACGGGATTTTCATGCAAAGGAATGTGATTCTATTTACCAGGAAACTTGGAGAATTGAAGCACGGAGTTTCAGCAATAACGGTAATCCACTGCCCAGCGTGTACACACAATCCCGGAACTTGGAGCGATACCGACACCGGTCACGTGATCAACTATAGTCAGTTTCCGTAAGTCACCGCAAGGTGTCGCTTTATTGGGTGCGTGTGCGGTGTGGCATGGGCTCTTGACAAATAAGGACAAGTGTTTTCCTGTTTTCGAGAGTTGAACGTGGAATGGTTTAATGTTGTGTTTTTGACGTAATTCGTTCAGTTTGAAATATTCCATGGTTCTGCGTGCTGAAATGTGTTTAAAGAAATATATAAATGTGATACTTTAAAGATGTACACAGCGAAGTGTTTCAAGATCTCAGTTTGGTCTAAATGATAATAAAAGCCGGTATTCTTAAATCAGGGATAATCTACTAGGGCTGGGACGGGTACTCGGGTACTCGAATCCGGGTCGGGTACAGCTGGAATCGAGTCCTATTTCTAGGAATCGAGTACCCGGAAAAGGAGAGAATTCTGTAATGGCAAGGGCAGATAATAAATTGTCTTTTTCATGATTGACGTATCACTCATTTGAATCATTGGTATTGTCCGATTAATAAAAGTTATTATTAACGACTATAATATATCTGCGCATGAGCAGTGAGTAGTCAAGTTACAGTAACAGCGAGCGAAAAGTTCAATCTGTGTTTTAAGGAGGAATGTAAATAATGGTGTTACTCTCTATATTGTTTAAACATACGCAAGTTATATAGCCTAAGTTCAGTTTCAGTGTTTTATTGCTATCATTTCAAATTTTCTTGAAAAATGCCTGTCAACTCGTGATTGAATATTCAGAAAGTTGACAGAAGCGCTTTATTCCTTACATTTCCGGGTACTCGATTCCGATTCGGGTAAGTACATGCGGGTACTCGATTCCATTTTTTCCTACCCGTCCCAGCCCTATAATCTACAGAATCTAATCTATTCTATTCTCCCTGATTAAATGGAGTTTTTGTTGTTGTTGTTTTTTCCACCAACAAGTCCCTATTTACAGTATTATACTCTAGACAGGGTAATTCATTCCGGTGTGAACGCGAGGCATTATTTCTATCCAATACGCCTACAGTACGTGCACTGGTTAAATGCCATCCTGGATATAATGCCACCCTGGACATTGGCGGATCCAAAGGGGGATGGGGTGTTGTGTTCCGGGGTTCACCACCACCCCCCACCCCCTTGAAAATAACTTAAGACCACATTGAAGATTATTTTTTGCGTTGGCGGAGCCTGAACCCCCCTTTCAAAATTCCTGGATCCGCCCATACTCGATATAATGCCATGTTTTTGCCAGAACGGATTTCCTGCCTTTATAATACCCTGGTTATAATGTCAAACTGGATATAATTCCATTTGCCAATGGTTTTTGGAACAAAAGTCATTTTCCCCTGGTTATAATGCCAATTACACCGGCCTCATGTAGTAAACATACCTCAATTGGTTATTGAAATGACTCAAATTAATTGACCAAACTCATTAATGTTTAAGCATAGTCATGTTATCCCAAATGGGTTAACACATGTGACTTCCTGCCACCTACAACAAGAAGTCACCTGCAGCCCCTAGACGCTGGGATTATGTAGTCATTTAAGGTTCATTACAGGAGACATCAGCTCAATCACCTTGTTGATTACACAGGCCTCTAACTGTCCTACCTGGTTATAATGCCACCCTGGATATAATGCCATATTTTCTCCTGGACAAACGGTGGCATTATAACCAGGGTATACTGTAGTTTGTTTCCTTATGTATGTGCCAGCATTCTTTGGTTTAGTATTAACGAGCTACTTTGGAAAAGGAGATCGAAGCAGAAATCGACAAGCAATTGGTGGTGGTCCTTAAACGTGAACGCGGCCCTCAAACCCAAGGACATTTGTAGACTTGCTCCATTTAGACATTTAGACAGCGCCAGGCGGAAGGGAAAATAATTTTGTTCAGGGACTGTGAGACAGACTGTGAGTGAGTGAGTGAGTTGGGTTTTAATTCAACATCATTACATGGGGTTTTGGGGGTTGAGTGGGCGGCCGGGGGGACTTCTGTTGCGCGAAACTGTACGATAAATTCCCAGCTAATTGTGTTGGTTTCGAAATGAATCCGGATGCCCATTTCACGAGCCCCCTGTATTAAACTTAACTTGAGACAATATACCGACAAAAGCACAGAGAGAGAGAGAGAGAGAGAGAGAGAGAGAGAGAGAGAGAGAGAGAGAGAGAGAGAGAGAGAGACAATATACCGACAAAGAGAGAGAGAGGAGAGAGAGAGAGAGAGAGAGTGTGTGTGTTAGGGACGGCGACAATACGATGTGCCGTTGAGATTGACATCCAGTGAACGAGGGAAAAACAAAGCGCCGAGCAGTGAGCCTGGATATCTATACAAAATTATATATGAATGAATGAATCGCCAATCCGAAAACCCGGGTTCGATTCCCCACATGGCTACACTTTGTGAAGCCCATTTCTGGTGTGCCCGCTGTGATATTGAGTGAAACCTCACTCGCTCACTAAACATACATTTACAGTAAATCAACATTCTGAACGTTTAAGGACTATGTAGATATTTTATGAACACTTCGCTATGTCGGAAAGTCGAAGAGCCAAGATTCCACCCCTCTGCTCTGGTGTGTTCTTGTTGTGTCACCAACGTACTGAGTTGAATTTTTCTCTTTTTGTCATTTGTTACAAAGTGTTCTCGAAATGTATTACTATTAGCCCGTCACATATCTGGGATGCATGATAGATGTTTTCAAATGTATTTCATTACATTCTTTTTGGCCTTTAGATTGATAAATCTACGTAGATTCCTCGTACCTAAAGTCCGCACAAAAAGGTCCCAAACATCTTTTATACCTGTTAGCATTAGACTTTTAAATGAATGTTAGACCCAGCCACAATTTTATATGTATTTGACTACTAGTCTCTTACAGTATACACTGGTTATTCTTCTCATCCTGTTTATTTGTGTGTTTAAGGTGATCGTTGTCCTTTGCTTAATTTGTTTTAACCATGCTGTATGTCTCACTGTTGTAAAAGGAATTCCTTTGTCGGGCAATAAAGTATTATTATTATTATTATTATAACCTGCCTCTTTCTAGGGTCAGACCCTTGAAGGTCCGGGTTAGAATGTACCTTCAGTAACCCATGCTTGTCGTAAGAGGCAACTAACGGTATCGGGGTGGTCAGGCTCGTTGACTTGGTTGACACATGTCATCGTGTCCCAATTACATAGATTGATGCTCAGGATTGCGATCACTGGATTGTCTGATCCAGACTCGATTATTTACAGGCAGCCGCCATATAGCTGGAATATTGCTGAGTGCGGCGTAAAACTAAACTCACTCACTCTCTTGACCTCAACTTGACCTCATACGAACAACTTTGTTATTGACACCTCGTGTATGGCACTGAAAACAGCTCTTGAGTATTGCAATTACGTTTATATAATGTTTATAAAGGATGCACATTTTGAAACGATTGGGATTAAGAAACCTCTACCTGTGTGTGTACCATATTATACTTACCGTGAAGATCCGGGTTAGAACTGATCTTCTGCAACCCACGTTTGTCGTAAGAGGCAACTAACGGGGTCGGGTGGTCAGGCTCGTTGACTTGGTTGACACATGTCATCGTGTCCCAATTACGTAGATTGATGCTCAGGATTGCGATCACTGGATTGTCTGATCCAGACTCGATTATTTACAGGCAGCCGCCACATACCTTGGATATTGCTGAGTGCGGCGTTGAACAACCAGCAGTAAAACCATACAGTAAAATCATATTCAATCAAGTTTTCGTGAGCTTTATTCAATCAAGTGACGCATGTTGTAATGACATTTGAGTACCATATTCCTAGGTGTTCTGAAGTTATTCTAGTTTTCTGTCGCGCATGTTAGTAAATACATTTGTGACAGAAAGTCGTAACGGACGTAAGACACCGAATTTGGTGTTTGTTTAGAGGGTTCCGGTTATTCCATGTTTCGACAAATTCAATGAATCGCGGATGTTTGGGACATGTGATCAAGGTCAGGTCAGGCTCGATCCATTTAATAAGCTACCTTCAACACGAGTAGAGTGACTTTTATACTCACCTAGGACAACGAGTTTCGGCGTTTTGAAGAAGGATGTGGATCAGGCACTTGATTTAATTATGTCAAATTATCGATATCGCTTTTACTGTGTTTTCCTGTCTTGTGTCGACGTTAGAGAGATGGACTGAGGCAAAGTGAGCGAGAGAGTTAGTGGGCATGGTTTTACATCGGTTTTAGCAATGTTCTAGCAACATCACGGCGGGGGACACCAGAAATCATTGTACAATGTGGGGAATCGAACCCTGGCCTCAGGCGTGATAAGCGAACGCTAATTAACAACTGAGCTACCCGATCGCCCCTTGAGGGAAAGTAAACTTGTGAGTGTTGTGTTAATCAGTGTATGATTGTGCGTCAGTGCATGAACAATGTGGACAGCTTGGAGTTATGGTCGTCCCACCCCTCCTTCTCCTCGACGGACCAGGTGAGTGTTGAGTTATGCCTTGTACACAACCTGTTAGCGTTTAGTGAGTGAGTTTAGTTTTACGCCGCACTCAGCAATATTCCAGATGTATGACGGCTGTCTGTAAATAATCGAGTCTGGATCAGACAATCCGGTGATCAACATCATGAGCATCGATCTGCGCAATTGGGAACCGATGACATGTGTCAACCAAGTCAGTGACCACCCGATCCCGTTAGTCGCCTCTTACGACAAGCATGGGTTACTGAAGATCAATATTCTAACCCGGACCTTCAAGGGTCCCTGACAGTGTTCAACGGGGATACGAGTAGGTAACTGTTTAGGTTATCTCACACCCCGTATACAGTTACGACATCACTCGGGTACACGTTTATACGTAGGTAGGTATGAAGACCTTTCTTTATGGTGTTGGACTCAAATATGAACATGATGCTCAGTACTATCCAGATTCCATCAACGTGCACCCATGTTATTTTTTAAAATAAAGAAACCCCACCAAAACAACTGGTCTGGACCAGACAATGCAGTGACCAACAGCATGAGCATCGTTCTACGTAACTGGGATACGATGACATGTGTCAACCAAGTCAGTGACCACCCGATCCCGTTAGTCGCCTCTTACGACAAGCATGGGTTACTGAAGACCATCTAACCGGGATCTTCACGGGCTCCAGGTGAGTGTTGAGTTACCTTGTACACAACCTGAGAAAGGAGCGGCAATACGAGAAGGTAACTGTTGTGGAATCATCAGACGTACCCGGTTAGGACATTATGAGAACATCACTCAGGTCTACGTGAATACGTAGGGAGGTATGATGACCTTTCTTTATGGCGTTGGATATTTACCAGGACTCAGAAAGGAACACGATGGTCAATACTTATTCTATCACTTCCATCTTAATCTTGTGAATAATAAAAACAACTAACTATCTACTTTATACTTTTTTTCAATTCAAAACTCTTCACTTTGTAGCTTTTTTTCAATTCCCTCTATTTTTATCAAATTAGCGTGAAATTCGTATTTGACTTTATGATGTTTTGGAGATTTTACGTGCGCTTTCCGATATGATGCGTCTTTGATTTCTATAAGGTGAGGTGAGGTGAATTTGAGTTTAACGTCGTGCTTGAGAATATTTCGCTCATATGGCGACGTGCATGCGTGTGTATGCGTATGTGCGGCTGCTTGTACTAGTCCAGACTGAAGCTGGTTTTATAGTGTTAGCCCACTGAGATACCACTATACTGACTCCGAGCCGACCAGTCCTTGTTGTACCCATTAATGCCAAGCGCCAGGCAGGGACCAACAAGTACCATATTTTAACGTCTTTTGGTATGACGCGGTCGGGGATCGAACCCGCGACCTTCCGCTCTCCGGGTGGACGCTCTAACCACTACACCACAGAGGCGGTGATTTCTATGCCATTATTGGGCAGTGAGGTAGCCCAGTGGTTCGTTCGTAACGCCGCAGGCCCGGCTTCGATTCCTAACATGTGTACAGTGTGTGAAGCCCATTTCTGGTGTCCCCAGCCGTGATATGGCTGGAATATTGCTCAAAACGGCGTAAAACACTACTCACTCCCTGTATGATATTACGATTATACTATCGGCCATGGCTGACCTCTCAGTATATACCCGTGAAGGTCCGGGTCGTAAGAGGTGACTAACGGGATCGGGTGGTCACTGACTTGGTTGACACATGTCATCGGTTCCCAATTGCGCAGATCGATGCTCATGCTGTTAATCACTGGATTGTCTGGTCCAGACTCGATTATTTACAGACCGCCGCCATATAGTTGGAATATTGCTGAGTGCGGCGTAAAACTAAACTCACTCACTCACCTCTCATTATATTTGATGTACTGATGTAATCTGACGTAACAAAAGGCATACGTTTTAATTGCAGCGGAATAAGGAAATCATCAGTTGTGTTTTCTAATAGAAACCCATAAACTGTTTAGGACAAACACATGCTGGCTGCTATGTTATTATTCATTACTACTTATAGGCATTGATTTGAACAGAAAATCCATGAAACACGTCAAGATGAAACTGAGTAATTATGCCTCACCGGTTCCCAATGGTGCAGATCGATGCTCATGCTGTTGATCGCTGGATTGTCTGGTCCAGACTCCATTATTTACAGACCGCCGCCATACAGCTGGAATATTGCTGAGTGCGGCGTAAAACTCAAATCACTCACTCACTGAGTAATTATACCCTCAACTTAGATTCGGCCAGAGTTTGTTGTTAAACGCCACACTCAGCTTTATTCCAGTTTGTAAATAATTGAGTCTGGGCCAGACAATCCAGTGATCAAGTGCATGAGCATTGATCTTCGCAGTTGGGATACGATGACATGTCTCAACCAAGTCAGCAAGCCCGACCACCCGATCCCGTTAGTCGCCCCTTACGACACGCATTCAGTACGTGTCCTCTGAGTTGTTAAGGGCTTCCGTTGTGGTCTGTGCAGTAACTCATTGTTGGACTGGGCTCAACATAACGTGTTAAGTGATTCCTTGTTGGACTGGGCTCAACATAACGTGTTAAGTGATTCCTTGTTGGACTGGGCTCAACATAACGTGTTAAGTGATTCGTTGTTGGATTGGGCTCAACATGACGTGTTAAGTGATTCGTTGTTGGACTGGGCTCAACATAACGTGTTAAGTGATTCGTTGTGGGACTGGGCTCAACGTAACGTGTTAAGTGATCCGTTGTGGGACTGGGCTCAACATAACGTGTTAAGTGATTCCTTGTTGGACTGGGCTCAACATAAGGTGTTAAGAGATTTGCTGTGGGGTTGGGCTCAACATAACGTGTTAAGTGATTCGTTGTTGGATTGGGCTCAACATAACGTGTTAAGTGATTCGTTGTTGGATTGGGCTCAACATGACGTGTTAAGTGATTCGTTGTTGGACTGGGCTCAACATAACGTGTTAAGTGATTCGTTGTGGGACTGGGCTCAACATAACGTGTTAAGTGATTTGCTGTGGGGTTGGGCTCAACATAACGTGTTAAGTGATTCGTTGTTGGATTGGGCTCAACATAACGTGTTAAGTGATTCGTTGTTGGATTGGGCTCAACATGACGTGTTAAGTGATTCGTTGTTGGACTGGGCTCAACATAACGTGTTAAGTGATTCGTTGTGGGACTGGGCTCAACGTAACGTGTTAAGTGATCCGTTGTGGGACTGGGCTCAACATAACGTGTTAAGTGATTCGTTGTGGGACGGGGCTCAACATAACGTGTTAAGTGATTTGCTGTGGGGTTGGGCTCAACGTAACGTGTTAAGTGATCCGTTGTGGGACTGGGCTCAACATAACGTGTTAAGTGATTCGTTGTGGGACTGGGCTCAACATAACGTGTTAAGTGATTTGCTGTGGGGTTGGGCTCAACATAACGTGTTAAGTGATTCGTTGTTGGATTGGGCTCAACATAACGTGTTAAGTGATTCGTTGTTGGATTGGGCTCAACATGACGTGTTAAGTGATTCGTTGTTGGACTGGGCTCAACATAACGTGTTAAGTGATTCGTTGTGGGACTGGGCTCAACGTAACGTGTTAAGTGATCCGTTGTGGGACTGGGCTCAACATAACGTGTTAAGTGATTCGTTGTGGGACGGGGCTCAACATAACGTGTTAAGTGATTCGTTGTGGGACTGGGCTCAACGTAACGTGTTAAGTGATTCGTTGTGGGACTGGGCTCAACATAACGTGTTAAGTGATTCGTTGTGGGGTTGGGCTCAACGTAACGTGTTAATTGATTCGCTGTGGGGTTGGGTTCAACATAACGTGTTAAGTGATTCGCTGTGGGATCGGGCTCAACATAACGTGTTAAGTGATTCCTTGTAGGATGTTTACATATACATAAGTATACATAGAAACATTGTTTCATATTGTATATGAAACATTGTTTCATATTGTATATGAAATACGGCTGGTGCAGGTTTGACTGCATGTGGTAACATGCAAGGTATTAGTGGTGGTCCGATTAATTGATGGCCAAACAACCAAGCAATCGATCACATTTTCTCATAATCGAACACAAATGATTTTGGAACCGCTGTAATTGAGTTTGAAATACCTAATGATGGAACATATCTAGGACGCCGTCAGGGCCTGAAAACGTATTTATTTCTAAGAAAACTCACTTCACTTTCTGAAAAGTCATGACTGAATATTTCTTGAAGAATCTGGGAAGTTAATGTTACACTGGAACTGAATCATATTACACTGGATGTGAAATCTGCAAATGTAATTTATGTAGTTTCTAAAAATCCAACAGAGAACCAAATGTTTTTTCCTTTATACTTATCTGCAACTACAACCTGAATAGGAAAATCTAAAAAATGACGCTAACCAATTTGTTTTCGATGATTGGTCGTTGGTATTGAACCAATCATCAATTGTGAGATTTCAGCCAATTCCCAACACTACAAGGTATAAATCATTTTTACATTACCCATTATTTCCAAGCAGATGTTTACATGTTCATAGGTATGCGTAGATGCATAGTATTGTTCATGTTGTATATTATTCTCTTCACTTTGTCAGAGTGGGTCTGTATTGCCTTGGATGACACTACGTGGATTAAAAACTTGATGCTCTCCTTAAATGGCAAGTTTGCAGGGAAAAAACCCTTTCTGTCTAGCACTTTCTCAGCGTAAAACGTGTTTGTCAGGTAGTTTCAAAGCCAAAATAGTACATATATCATGAGTAACTAATTTATTTGCTGCATTATATCGATTCATATTTGCTCATTTCAGTCATTCCCAATGAAAGTGGACAATTGTAAGCGTTGAGTTTGCAAGATGCGATTCATGAAAGTAAAAGCACTTTTAGATCTTACATTAAGAGTAACAAGTAAAGTATAGAAAAGACGAAAAGCAAGAAAACAAACAAGTTATTTAAACAAATGCCTAGTATGGATTGACCTACATGGGTAAGGGGGACGGTTTTTCAGGTGTCGGTGAGTGACGTTCCCGTCAATAAAAGCTTCCTCTAAGATGACCACCGTTACCACAAGTCGAATGTTTACTAGGCGTCATTAATAACGGGTCAAATGATATATAGCACATGTAAAGAAAAGTTTCTCAGAAATAATAAAAATAAGAGTGTAATCATAATGTTTAATGTGTTGACAAAGGTGACACATCGTGACATAAAGACAAAAGGTTCAAACAGCACTAGCAAACATAAGTTGTATAGACCAACCCCCCAAAATGAAAATGACAAACATGAAGCACTCGGTCATTCAATATCTTGTGTACCCTCCTCGCGCGTCCAAGACACAGACGCACCTTGTTCTCTTGCTCTCTTGCGGAATTGCATTCCATTCCTCTACTAGAGCTCTGCGGAGTCCTGAGAGATCCTGTTCAAACCAGACACGATCAATTGGGTTGACTTCTGACGAGCATGCCGGAAACCCCGTCCGCTCTACACCCTGCTGCCTAATGAATTCCGTGACAATCCTGGCCCTATGAGGCCCAGCGTTGTTGTCTTGCAGTGAAGAAGATCGACCATAAAAGCCATGCATAGCTTGTAGGAATGGTACTGCTATAGGTGCCAGAATCTAGTCCCGATAACACTGTCCGGTAAGATTACCGTCGACCACGTGCAGTAAGGTACGTCCAGCAGGACCAGACAATCCAGTGATCTTATCTGTGAAGAGTACACGAGACCACTAACGTTGATTACAGTGGCAATGATGTCTAATCCATCTCAAATGATCTTGATGTTAGTAGTGGACAAACTGCAGGTCGCCCACAGCGGAGACTGGCTGCCCTTGATCTTCTACGAACGTGTTCCTGGATATCCTTACATTGTCAACATTGGAGTGTTCTGTCTGAAGATCCGCTGCGTTCTGGAATCTGTTACGTAATGCAGTGTTAATCATGTGCCTATAATCTCAGACTGTTGTGGCTCTGCGGCGACCTGGTCGATGTGCATATTCCACGGACATAGAAATAAGGCGACTCCAAAGTGGAGAAGCAACCCAACTGTACAAGTAAAACTAGTACTGGGCTCAAGACTAAATTAGACTTAAGTGATATATGTAGACTAAGCAAAAACTCCGTAGAGTTTTAAGCTGATAATTACAGAAGTAATAAAGTGAGGCTATGTCTCACCGTCTACGAGGAACTGTCAACTGCTGTGCGAGGACCAAGGGACCGAAATGGTGAATACCTGAGACGTCCTCGGTGGCGATATCTCTCAGGTAGTGGTTAGCAAACACCATGTCCGATCTCCAAAAACAGCCCTCCATGATGGTATTGAGTGAGCAATTTCCATGTAGAGCGAGTGTTGATGCCAGTGCTCTGATTTCATGAGGATTAGATGCTCTTGGAGGTTCGAGTCCTGCAGCCTTGTAGGCTCGTAGTATGACAGTTCTGATCCATATGGAAATCTTAGTGCGAGAGACTTCGGTCTGTGTCGCTGTAGATAGAGGGATGAATAATCGCTTGAATTTTCGTCGCCTCGTTTTGGATCGTTGTAAATAGACTTTTAGAGGTCTGACTGGGCATAATGATAAGTCCAACGTATCATAAGGTCCAAGTACAGAGGAGAGTGCAGGGATGTGGACTTGTCTGTCCGGTTGACCTGGCAGCTGATTTTTGGCGATTAAGTCCTATCGCAGTCCCATATGCACCGAGTTTTGATTTTCGTCAAATCGTGTCCTCTCGTAGTCTAGAGCGTGGATTTCTGACATCCTGGCTGCCGTTGCTAGGGAGAGCAGAAACAATGTTTTCTGTGTCAGGAATTCATATGATGTTTATTCCAGTGGCTCATAAGCCTCACTTGTGAGGTGTTGAAGCACAATATTAAGTTCCCATGCTGGAGCGCGAAATCTCCGTTTCTGATCCTCCAATCGGAAAGAGCGGAGCAAGGCCAGTAACTCTGGTGTCTTTGTTAACTTGGTGCCAGTCCTCATAGTTATCACTGAACTTAGTGCTGCGAGGTACGTTGACAGTGTAGATACTTTTAGACGTTTGGTTTGTCGTAGGTGAAAAAGATAGTCTGCCACTTGAAGATGTGTAGCATTTCTAGCTGTAAATCCCTTTTTAGCAGCGTATGTCTCAAAACTGTGCCACTTGTCATCATACAAGTTGCGTGTAGAATTGCGTAAAGCCAGCGTGACTGCTTTCGCCGCTCTGGCTGAGTAACCTCTCTTGTTTAAGCATGCTTTAATACAGTCCATACGTGAAGTTGGAATGATCCTGGGTTGTCCTGCGCTTGTTTTTGTGTGAGAATGTACAAGTAGATTCGAACTCCTTGGTAGTTGTAGCATTAGTTGTCCGATTTCTTGTATTAGAATGGGAAACCATGTTCTTGCTGGCCAGTAAGTCACGACCAAAATCAGTTGGAGGCTCTGAGTTTGTCTTATTTTCTGTAATACCCTTGGTATTAGCGCTGGCGGCGGAAACACATACGCGTTGAGGCCTTCCCAGGATATGCTTAGAGCGTCCGTTGCTCACGCTTGTGGGTCTGGGACTGGTGAGACGAATGTTGTTAGCTGATTGTTGAAGCGGAGTGGCGAATAGGTCTGTTAATGGAGATCCTATTTCCATGATAATCTGAGCGAAGATTTCTGGGTGGAGTTTCCATTCTGTTGGTGACGTTAGATTTGGCCGAGAGAGTGCGTCTGCTAGTACATTCTTGGCTCTGGGAATGTGGCATGCTCTCACATGTATGTTGAGACCGTTGATCATGTCGAACAGTTGAAAGCATAGAGTTAGTAGGTTCAATGATCTTGTTGAGCCTTGCTTGTTTATATAAAACGCCACTGTTGAGTTGTCGGTGTGGATCATGAGATGTGCATTCTGTAGAATGGTGCTCCAATGACGTAAGGCGTTGATTACTGCTTTCATTTCGAGCATGTTGATGTGCAGATTGCTCTCTTCTTGGTTCCATAACCCTGCTGTCGTTCGGTTGTCGAGATGAGCTCCCCAACCTTGGAGTGACGAGTCGACATAGAGATGGGTCTTGAACTCCGGCTCTGTTAAATAGATGCCTTCGCAAACATTCGACCTCTGGGTCCACGAAAGTAGATGAGGTCCGAGTTGATTCGGTAGACCGAAGGGTTGAAGATCATCGAGATGAGCGTTGATGAGGACCTGTAACGGGCGTAACTGTAGTCTGCTTCTGGTTGTCATGTCTTGTGCTGACGTTAGGAGACCCAACAGACTCTGCCACTGTCGTAGTGTCAACGGAGAGAGTAAGGCTTGCGGGATCGTCTGTTGGATCTTGAGCCATCGGTCCTCGGGTACAGTGATACGGTTCTGTGACGTGTGGAATCTGATGCCTAGAAATTGCAGGTCTTGTGTAGGTTCTAAGTCCGACTTGAGTAGATTCACTAACCATCCTAGCTGCATTAGTAGTTTGATAGTGAAATTCCACTGTAGTTTGAGACGCTCTGGATCTTGATCTACTTGAATCCCGTCGTCGAGGTAGAATGCACTGCGTAGCTCTTGACGATGTAGGTAAGTGACGATGGGTTTCGTTATTCTTGTAAACAACCAGAGGGCCGATGATATTCCAAACGGTAGGACCCTCCATTGGTAGTGTAGCCCGTCTAGTGTAAACCGTAGGTACTTCCTCGAGTCGGGATGTATCAGGATATGCAGGTAGGCATCCTGTAGATCTATACTGGCCATGTAGTCCATCGGACGAACGAGGTGCAGTAGTTGAGGTAGGTGTATCATGCGAAACGTTGGCGGTTTGCGTAGATAATCCCTGTTGAACGTGCTCACGTTGTAGATGAGTTGGAACTTTTCTTTGGAATTTTTCTTGGGCACTAGGAAAACTGGGGAGTAGAAACCTGGTTCGATGTTTACTTGATCCACGAGTTCTATGGCCTGCTTGGTTAGGAGAGATGATACAGCTTCTCGTAACTTCAGTAGTTGTTGTGCCTGGAAGTCTGTAGTTGGATGCAATATCCGTGTTGTAGGATGTTGGATACATATGGCGTCTTGTAGTATTCCCCAGTTCTCCCAGTGCAGTTGAAGGCGTCCACCCACTTGTGAAGGTTGTACAGGAATGGCTGGGGGTGGAAGACTCGAGTCGTTCCGAACCCGACTTTCATCGATGATAGTTGCGGGAGCCTCTGGGTGTCCTGCCTCTTCTAGATCCTCCTCTGTAGTTGCCAGATGGGCGACGAAAAGCATCCTTTCCACCTCTGACGCTGACCATCTTCCTTTCCCGTGCTCTCGGTAGACCAGGAAATTTGGATCTTCCGGAATATCTCTGTGATGTCTGTCTGATGACGCTGGCCAGAGTGTCAATAGATTTTATTATGAGGACTTCTCTAGAATCCTTGGTGACTTCCTTAGAGACTTTATCAATTCCTCCAGTGAAGATTGATGGTGTTGACCATGGGGCTGAGTAGAGTGGTGTAGTGAACTGTTCACCCCAACTGCTGTTGGTGAGGAGACCTTGACAACGAGCCAGAGTAAGAGCTGCGGAGATGGATGAAAGGTGATCCATCATGAACTGTTGGTCCTTCTTTTGCATAAGGAGGGCCGAGTATACCATTCTGTCGTCTTCTGATCTAGTGATGAGAGTTTCGTTAATAGTCCTGGATCTGTTGAAGCCAGAAAACATCCTTCTGGTCATAGTCTCGACTGGAGCCAGCTTGTGGTCCTCTATTCTGTGCACCTTGGCCTTGGCATCGTTGATGACTTTAAAGTTATCATCGATTTCTTGTGCTTTAAGGAAGGGTCCCATATTATGCGTAGAGAACTTCTTGGCGTTGAACTGTGGCAAGTGCGGCGCCTGAGCTTTAGTGGCTGTCTGGAATGCTGTATCCAGGTTCTGTGGAACCGATGCTATAGGATCAATTGGCGGTAGGGTGATCGTGTCTACGTCGTCCTCCTTCATAATATTGGTGTTAGCCGCATTATCATCCTTAGAGGGCGAAACCAAGTCCAGGTTGTTGACCATCCAGTACCGTATTTCCGCGTCGGAGAATATGATGCCTCCATCATCTTCGGTAACAGGATTGCTGATAAGAGGCCGATGATACTCTTCCGATGGTGACGTAGGTGGAGTCCCGTCCGGAGACCTTCGTGGCGACCTGTGTGGAGACTTCGAACGTCGTGGTGACCTGTGTTGTGTCCTACGTGGTGATCTGCGTGGAGACCTACGAGGAGATCGACGAGGAGGGCAGCGAGGAGATCGACATGGAGAACGGCGAGGAGATCGGAGTGGAGACCGGCCCGACGAGTAGCGTCTATGAGGTGACCTTCGCGAAGGTGAGCATCGATAGCTTCGCGAAGCTCCTGTGGAATCCCTCGATGACCTCTGGGTCGAAGATGACTTGGAGACTGTAACTGGTGTCCTTCATCCGAGTACGCATCTGGGGAGTGATGTCTTGTCCTTCACGAAGGTGTTCACGAAGCTTCATCTGAGTCTGGGGATGATAGGATCCTCCTTCGCGAACGCCTTAGCGAACGTTGGTCATCGGAGTCTGAGGTAGGTGACGATCTAGAGGTCCTTCGCGAAGGCCTTCGCGAACGTTGATCGTCTGGGTCCTTCGCAGAGGTGGGCTGTGACGTTCTTCGCGAAGGCTGGTCCCTCAGTGGTGACTTGGTAGTGGCCACTACGTTGATAGGAGGTCCCTCAGGGCTGACGTCTACGTTGGAGCCTTCGCGAAGACTCAGATCCTGGGCTGGTTGTCTCTTCTCCAGGCCGTAGCGGTCTTCCATCAACTTCATGAGTTGTTGCACCAGGTCGTCCAGGACGGTCTGCGAAGCTGTAGGTGCTGCCCTATCTGTGTTGGTAGCGATGGGGCCCATGGGAAGATCGTCAGTCATCAGCGTTGATACATCGGGCTGATTGCGGATCTGCGCAGACGTCACTGTAGCTGAAACCGGTCGTTCCTTGTGATGCACATCGGGTATGATGAGTGGCTGCTCATCATACAAGCCCAGTTCTGTAGCGGGAACAATCTCAGCCCAGAAAGTTCTTGCAGTCTGCATTGGTTTCTTAGTAGACGCTGCCCTGGGGGTGCGGAGTCTGCGCTGAGAAGTAGATGCCCTCTTAGTCTTAGGCTGCGACAACGGGATGTCTGGTGATGCAGGACGCTTCTTGGAGACGGCGGACTGCGTCCCACGCCTCTCCTCCGAAGGAAACTCCAGCGGAACACCAGACGGGAGGGGGTCGTCCGACAGCAGTTGACTTGAGAGGGATTCGGTAGCATTATCCATGCCTGGATGTAGCTTACGTGACCTATCTGCTGCGCGTCTCAAGACGCAAAGTAAATATTTGTTAAAAGCAGAATTAGATAAATTATTACAATAACTGCAACGTGAACTGAAGGAACATGGTACAGTACAGCTAGAGCATATTAAATGCGGATCAGCAGCAGAAAAACGTAACTTGCAAAAAGTACAGATTTTCATGAACGTAACCTACTGAACAATCATGGTATACACCGCGAATAAACAGCAGTAAATACGAATAAATATCAAACCATATTGTTGAAGGATACTAGCTAAACCTCTATAAGGGACTTGTAGAGGTAACTAAGTAAGAAATATCAAAGGATATAGTGCCGTAGGGAGACACAGGCGCTCTCACATCCTGCTCACTGGGCGAAGAAGGAGAGAGTGAAGCATGTGGGATATGGTGGCGCCGTCTTTCCCGCCAGGGCAGCAAAGAGGGGCAACTCTTGGTGAGTAGTGATTAAGTGAGTTTACTTATGTTTCATTTGAAGGGAGCTTCAATAGGGAGATACAAGTGTTCCACTATGTTCGCAAGAAGAAGACAAGCAAAAGACCACGAGTCTGGATAAGGAAAAATAAACAAAATGTTTAATCCCAAGAGATATCTCAATGTTGCACGAAGCCATATTTTCAGAATAAACTTTTCTTTTGATCTGGTGCAAAGAGTTTTACTGTTTTGTCATGGCGTTTAATCAAAAGAATTTAACAAGAACGTAAGTTACAACGATAGTAGAACTGTAAGATGGTAAAGGTGCTTAACAGTTCAAGCCAAAATATATTCATTCCCATTTTGTATGATTCCATGGCGTTTTCGTGAAAGGGAAAGTTTTACTTTCAAGTTTCTGATTGTAATCTTTGATACAATGTACATGTGGTATGCGTGGTTCCGTCACTTCTGGATTTTGAACAGTTATTATTTGGCGTCAACAGTGTTAAATACGCTTTACCGAGTACACATTTTTTTTGGTTTTCAGATGAATTCATTGTTTCTTTATTCGATGTTTGAATCAAAACAAAAACAAAAGAGTTCATTTTCTCGCAGCTTATGTTGATACTATTAGTTACCCATGAACGTAAATCACTTGCGCGTTTACGGATACCTTACTTCAAACTAGTGCTGCAAGTTTGATACTGTTCACTGAGCGCTGGAAAAGTACTAACTGTTCATTCAAAACTTGTAGTTTTGGAAAATAAACATTTCTTTGGACTGAAGTGATCCTGGCTCTCTTCACTATCGTCTCTGTGCAGTTTCGTTGGGAATGACCGATTTACCGAGAGTTCTATATCCACAACACAATGGCTTAAGTCCTCGCACATGACGTTATTGATGCCAAACTGATAAACGAATGACGTCAAGAGACCTTATCAGACCCATTTCACGTGGTGATGACGTAGCATTACAGTGGGAGAGTGGTTGTAGGCGTGTATGTCTTGTGTCACGGTGCGCAGCCGTCAGCTGGCCGTCAAAATTGCAATGTAAGCAATAAACAATTGTCGACAGCACGCGAGTACTTTACCTTATGTCAGATTGTATTGTGCATTAATAAAAACTAGAAACTGTTACAACATTAAATAATGTATGATTTGGGGCATGAAATGATATAGTTTAGATAACAAGCAGGACAGTCTGCAGGGATTCAAAAATCCCATCGCCCGACGCCCGGGACAAGTCAGTTTTCATTTCGGGCAATCAAATAATGGTATCTTACTTGTCCGTGGGCTACTAGATAATTTCCACTAATGGTTTCAAACTGCAAATAAACTTTGATTTAATTTCACATCTGCTTAAAATGTAGCCGTTAAATTTTGCAATGGTAATAAAGTAGAGTTATCTATCTTTGCTATTTATCACTTTTCAATAAATAGTCCAGTAAACATTAACATCAAATACCATGTTAATTTCTTCTTTCATAATTACATCATCATAATTATGTCATAAAATCAGGGCAAGTGGAAAATTAGTCAGGACAAGTCACTTTCTTAAAGTAAAGTGGCTTTTCAAAAAAAAATTGAACCCCTGAGTCTCTTGCAAAATGGCCCTCCTCCCCACAAGTGTAACAGTTTCTCCGTGCCCTAGGACTTTGGGATCTAGACTGTCGCTCAGTAAGTTCCCGCATTACATGTTTTAATGTATCTATCATTTCTTCGAGGCAAGCCTTAGTTTTGGCATTTTCATTCGAAAGCTCTGAAAAACATTTTATCAAAAACTCCTGATCCTAAGCTACAGTTTTCCCATTCTCTAGAGTACTAACAAAGAAATCTGAATTATCATCCTCTGTGAAATGGACCTTTCTGACTTCCGCCCTCCCAGAGCCAAGAATAATTCTGAGATTGTTTCAAAATGTTTTTACCATTTGTAGAGCTTCGTCTAAAGTATTTGGGACTTTATCCATTGCTGATAATGCGGCTTCCTTGTTTCTACACCCCTTGAGAAAAATATCTATTGCAGCTTTTTCCCACACATGATCGGGCGCATCGGGATACCCTGCTACTACTAGTTCTTTTACCTTTTCAGCAAACTCCTCAATCGGCTCGTCCGAAGATTGCTTCAACCCCATAATTTCCCTTCTTATTGTGTGTGGGAGATCAGTGTGTTCGAAACGAGCTCTTAAGTGGAGAATGGGCTATGATAACTGTTTTGAACCGATTCAGACAGAGTACTGAAGAATTTCAGAGCCTTTCCTTGTAATACCTCAACAAGAAGATCTAATTTTCGTTCCCACTGACAAGTAGTAGCCATTCTTTCAAATTGAATTTCAAATCGTTTCCATTCCGCTTTCCCATCATACGTTCCTAACCTGACCGGAGGAGTCCTTGGGTGGTTTGAACTGTCTGACCACCTACAGAAGCCCTGCGACTACTAAATGGTGCTTGGGTGTCTGTTTGGTGATTGTATGTATTTTCGCCTTTATGTAGAAGATTTCCAGTTTGGGAATGAAATGAGGGCTTACACCTACCATATATTCCAGACGGTGCCAAGTTGTCAACTAAACAGCTAATTGGAGACTCCACTGGATCATTGTCCGCTTTGGGTTGGGATGCAATTCTAGAATCTAATATGTCTAACCCAATCATTGTTTGTCTCTCCAACTGTTTAATGTATCTATCCTTGACCTCAATTTCACTTCTATTGAAAGTAATCTCTTTCTGCATAGAGACAACCACATTGTTTGATTGCCCCAACTGCTATATAGAAGTAGGTATGTCATGGATTTGCCTTGCCATATCTTCAGTGAGAAATCCCACACACAATTCACGCTCATGCACAATGGCCCTAGCCCGGCCTGAACCGATACCTTTCTGAAGTTGTAGCTGCCCAACATCGGCAGTATTTACATTCAGAGGTGTAGGCGTGCTTGAAACCCCTACCAACAGATCCTAGGAACTCAAAAAAATAATAATAACCAGAGCAAATATACCTTGCTAATTTTCCTAAACTAAGTACCTTTTTCGTCAACTACAATGTTCCAGAATATCCGGAATATTCCTTAAGTCTTATAATCTAAACAAGCATAATAAATTGAAAAGAACAGAAAGAAATGGCTAGCAGTTTTATTGGGTAAACTACGGAATGATACGCACGTGCGTTTCGTGACTCGCGGCAACCTCACGGCAATTTCCTAACCACATGGCTAGTCAAACTGCGACAAAAATACGCGAGGGGAAGTATACTAGCCACATAAAGAAACTGTGCATTGTCAAAATATTATCCCAGTTGATAAGTACGATAACAATGTCAAAGGTACTTATAAACTTTAATGGAGGGATCATGAGACCATATCATAACAAGTCGGGAGAATTTCAATTGAAAAGTCAATCACAATGACGTCACGAGTCCACAAGCGGGACAGGGGTCAAACGACCATGTCACAAGCTCAATAACATGTATGTCCACCATCGGCACTGAGAACATAAGTGCATCGACGAAGCATAGAGCCTATCAAACGTGCAAGGAAGGCTTGTGGGATGTCACGCCAGATTCACGTAGACGTCGATCCATCTCGTGTAAATAATCCTTTGGTCAACTTCCGTTTTGGTCGTGGGTTTACGGATAGTGTAAACACACTCCGTAGAAAAGCTGTTATGAAGATTATTTACGTGTGACAACAGTTCATAGGTAAGTACACACTTCCAATTGCGTCTGGTTTTCAATAATTGATGTCTGTTTTTGTTGCAATTGCTTCGGAGATGTGGTATCAGTTGTGAGAAGGGGATGTGCAGGAAGGACGGTGGACGTGTATACACAAGACTGACTGAGTTTGGTTTTACGCCGCTTTTAGCAATATTCCAGCAACATCACGGCGGGGGAGACCAGAAATGGGCTTCACATATCGTGCCCATGTGGGGATTCGAACCCGGGTCTTCGGCGTGACGAGCCAACGCTTTAACCATTAGGCTACCCCACCGCCCCTGTATACACAAGAGCTTGTTAAGGTACTTATTTAGCTAATCCCCGCCTTTGTTTCATAAATGACTTGAGATCAATTGTATTCGACATAAAACTGTATGTTTGTTTTGATTTTTATTTTAACAATATGAAATCAAAGTAAAATGCAATTGTTAACTTCATTAATATCATTAACTCCACGTCCTCTACAGTTTAACTGAGATGGAGATATTCAGAATGGGGTCTATATATATGCATGCATTGATTTTACTCAGTCCTCACATATTCACTATTGCTTTTGCATTTTGTAACATGCCTAGTAACAAGTTGAAACCAGTGTTAAAGTACAAGAGTTTTACAGAAGTAAATCAGTTAAGTGCAAACGAACTTAAGGCTGTGTGTGTAAGACATCACATCTCGAACACTTTGCCAAGGACAGCCCGTGTCATTTTCTTGTGTCACATTTTAGGTCTCAGTACCACTGGATGTGCTTCACCTGACCGTGGATTTTTGACCATAGGAGTAGAGCGACTTACTGCAGAACAGATACTGACACTTCGGAAGCTTACCCCATTGAACCTTCTCCGCCTCAAGTCGTGGTCTCGTGACATTTCATCGCTCCCTGACATCGACGAGGCTGTTGTGAAGAAATATCTCCTTGGATGTAACATTTTAGACAAGAGTCAACTCAAGACATACAAACTTTCTCGTGCATATAAGTTGAGGACAATATTCACTCAGTTCTTGTGACACAACATCCGGAATATTCCGAGTTGTATTGCATCCAGGCTAGGTGCAATCCCTCGCAAAGCACACAGGCAGAGGATGTTAAAGCGCTTCACCTGGTGCTCGACACCGTGACTGGAGACCCCTGTTCTGCATATTGTACTTGTACTATTGGGTAAGTACATATGAAGTTCATGTTATTTATTTTTCATTAGCCTGAGACTATGTAAGAAATAAAGTCCTGGTTGTCATTGCCCATTAAGATAATGTATGTACCATTGTCATGTCAAATGAGCCATAACATTCACAATTATGTGTGGTGTTCACAAAATGAGATCACATTGGTTGTAAATATATCAATCAACCTCTACTCCAGTGTTGTTACTTTTTCACTCTTCTTTGCCATTACATTGACAAAACACAAGCATAACAAGCATACAATATTAGAATACATTCTTAATCGTTTAAAATAGGTCTTTGCAGATTAACAAGGTATGAACAAACTCTAAATGTTTGTTCAATCATATCCTTTTGGTCCATTCGGATGGAGTTCTCAAGAATGTGGAAAGTTTTGATGCGTTGGATGACACGTTCGATGTGTATACGTGCACTGCTGATTTGCGCTGAGCGCCAAGCTTCAGTAGCAGAGAACTGAGGCCTGTCTCTGCCCTTGAAATGTGGCATTATCATCTTAACACCAAGTGAGCGGAGTTCTTCAGTCGCAAGGAAACCGCGGTCGGCCATGGCGCTGGAACCTGGAGCTAGGTTGGACATGAGCTTCTCACTGTTGAGTGTTATGTGTTTGTCTGTAGCTCTTCCTCCCAACGCTGCTGACACAAAATTCACAGCTTGACGTGGGCCCATTCCAACTAGCAATTTCACAGTGTCATGGTGTTTGTAGTTGGAAAATGTTTCTTTTCGTACCTGAAGGTCCATAGAGCGCTGTGAGAAGAGTTCTGTGCAGTCAAGCGTTATCGTCACTTCTGGAAATGGGGCCATACATGGCATTGTCTGCACATGACTGAGATCAACTGCGACCATCTCAAAATAGGCAGTCAGCTCGTTGTTCATGAAGTCGATCCAAGTTGTGAAGATTCTTGACAAAGTAGATACACTTACTCCAGTTCTCAAATGCATGTCTCTTAACTCCATACCTCGCTTAAGTCGCACGAGCACAAGAAATAGTTCCTCTTGGAAGTTTAGTGTGCGTTCCTTTCCAGGCTTCTTAATGGAACGACGTGTGTTGTTACATGACTGTTGATGTCTCCAGTAGTTAAGCCCCCCGTCACATCTTCTATGCAGAAACATAGCCAGTACTTCAAAAGTATTGTAGTTTGGTAGATTGGTCATGTAGTGGAAATTCACTTCATTGTCCTTATAGCTGGATAGACAGAGTGTCTTCTTCTTCAGGTTTTCATTCTCGCGTTGAAGATGCTGAAGCTGAAGTTTTAACTTCTCCATCTCATCGTTGCAGGGAGTCCATCCATCTATATACGGAGTAGCCAAGTCTTCGTAGTTATGAGTCATCCGAGATGTGTAGTCTTCAGACTTGAGGCTCTTCTTCAGAAGCATGTGTAGAGTCTTCAGAAGCAGTGTAGAGTATAGAGTGTAGAGTTCAGAAGCATGTGTAGAGTCTTCAGAAGCATGTGTAGAGTAGAGTCTTGTGAAGCAGAAGCTTCAGGTGTAGAGTCTTCAGAAGCATGTGTAGAGTCTTCAGAAGCAGGTGTAGAGTCTTCAGAAGCATGTGTAGAGTCTTCAGAAGCATGTGTAGAGTCTTCAGAAGCATGTGTAGAGTCTTCAGGAGCATGTGTAGAGTCTTAGAGTCTTCAGAAGCATGGGTAGAGTCTTCAGAAGCATGTGTAGAGTCTTCAGAAGCAGGTGTAGAGTATTCAGGAGCATGGGTAGAGTCTTCTTGCTCTGAGACAGGAGACGATAGCTTGTCATCAGTGGCTGTGCTGGGTGGGGAAAGAAGTAGGGTGTCAGAGCTGGGAGATAAAGCAGAACTATCAGGGAAGATCTTGCGGCAGACACGCTTTGCTGGAGGTGACTTAGTTTTGGATGAATTCAGGGTGGTTCGTCGCTTCATCGGTTTTTGGCGAGAAGGGAAGATAGTTGGGATGTATCCTGGTTTCTTTGGATCGTCAGATTTCTTGCCTGTAGAGAAAATGAACTGTTTGAGAGGCATTCTAGAAGTTGGTAGTGACAGAAATGACGAGTCTTTAAGGATACTGTGTGATAAAGAAGATAAATATCCATAAAGACTCTTCATTTCTGCAGAGCAAGTTATAATGTATTACCAAATCCATGAAACGATAATCAAATAAAAAATAACAATTGCCTTAACAAATTTCCATATCAAGACGACTGGAAATGCTATAAAAAATATTTCCTGTTTTATGTGATGATAAATAAATTCTTATTCTTATAATCAAGGATATGACGTCAGAACAGTACTTTACAGTAATGGCGTACTGACTTCAGTTTTTTAAATAAGTAACTACTTCCTGTGAATATCACCACTTCATATATACCCAATGTACAACAATTGCGCAGATCGATGCTCATGCTGTTGATCACTGGATTGTCTGGTCCAGACTCAATTATTTACAGACCGCAACCACATAGCGGGAATACTGCTGAGTGTGGCGTAAAACAAAACTCTCTACTTACTCACCCAATGTATACAGTTTTACCTCAAACTTTATATAACCTGATTTTCAGCTGCATGTCGTTTCAGTTACTATGCATACGATAACCAACTCCTTACGTTAAAGTATTTGCTATGTAGTCATAGTTCTGATACAGTGCACAAGTGGCCATTTTCCCAATTGTTATTCCTGAGTTTCACTTCCTTGTTGTGTTTTCCATTTATTATGTTTTGTATCCGGCTATTGACATTTAATCAGTATTGACAGGAAACAAAACCTTTTTGTGAGAAAAAATTAGTAGTAAGTTGTTGAATAAGCAAATTAAGCAATATCATTCAAAAATCAAAATAAAACAGTTTTTTAACATTGTTATTCAACTTATTACATCATCAAATAAATGCTTAGCTAATTAACTTACCTTGTCCAATTAGCAAGTGTCATTTGAGCATGTGTGGTCAAAGTCTGATGACATGTTGTCATGAAGTTGGCAGGTCAGGTGTTTAGTATGTCTGATGATGCAGTTTAGCTGATTGACAATGGTGGTGATGGCATGACCATAAATTACTGACAATGTCCAATTCATGTTACCACTGGTCATGTAACAGCCATTGATTGTGAGTTTTAAAGATGGACAGTTATATGTCATTCATTGTTTTGTATTCACATGAACTAAAACACATGTAACAGTTTGCCTCCCCAAATACCGAAACTCAATGGTAATAAAAAGTATTGCCACTTCCAAATACTTATTCCTCTCTGAGCTTCTAAAAACACATGTCAGCAACAAATAACGAAATGTGAGACAGGTTTACCCGAAGCCTGTCAATTTTGGTTTCAGGCTACACTTGGTGACTTTTGGAAACAGGGGTTTCAGTACCACTGTAATATCTATCTAATTTAATCCACTATAATAACCTTAATAATTAGAACTCCAATCTTGCAGATATTATCCAAATTTTGGACTTTTTACTGGTAAAATCTTGAAATAAATTTTTATGTACTGGTAAAAGTGATTGGTTAGTCTGAGATGTGTGTAGCTTTAACCTTAAGTAGATTTACTGAATTTTCTACAGACCAGTCAAAACACTTGGAAGTCGAACTGTAAGTGTTTTTTTTATTATATAACTAATGATACAGTAGCAGGTAAACTATGAAATATTAGTATTTATCTGACAAGATGATAGTGTTTTGTTGTTTTGAACAGTTGAATTGAAACAGGGTTGTAATTTTAGGATTGTGACGTGGTCTTGGTTACAAAATAGTTTTGTATCAAACACAACGGGGAAATGATATTTCTATCAGCCCATGTTATACCACTGACATTAACAGGTAATATTTATTTTCAAAAATACATACCTACTTCGAAATGAATGGAACAAATTCTGCTGGAGGAATTTGGAAACCAAGCATCTGTTCTGATGAGATCAAGCCAGAGTTTCGTCCGCTTCACGTCGTTTATGGGAATACTGTGATAAGTCAACCTGACACCTTGACACCATTCTGCGTGAAGTTTGTACACCCAGGCACACAAAAAAAACTTCCTTGTCGATTGCCTTTTCCTAAGATCCGAGGAGAACGTTGTTGATCTGTCAAACTCATGATAAGGAGCGATCGACTGACGACTGACAGCCAAAACGGAAGTTGACCGGAGGATTATTTACACGCTCTGCGCATGCGCGCCGCGAGTCGCAAAATAATGTGAAACCGACGAATGGCGGGACGTCGTGGTCTGATCCCGTGATGACGTAAACGTTGTCGAACTGTGTTGGGGTGGATACGACGAAGTCCTGGGATGGTTCGGGCAGTCATCACTGCAGTCTGAAACCTGTAGCGCAGATGGGTCACCCTTATCCATCTCTCCTGCCTTGGCGTTGTTACACGTGGACGTCCAGAACGTGACCGATCGATGACGTCATTTGTGTTCTGGTAGCGTCTCACCAGTGCAGAAATGGTGTTCCGGTTGAGACATTCCCCCACGGACCATCCCAATGGCCTCATAACGTTGTGAAGACGTGAGCCTTGGCATGCCATGCGTTTCAATAGCCGTTTAATTTTCAGGGTGCAGGGGGCAGGGGTTGAGCTTTCCAAAGTGACAGTATTGCGTGGCATTCATTTGCTCTGTTTCTCTTTCCCGGAATGCACCTGCAACAACGTATTGCACGTCTCAAGGACGAACCCACTGACGTCACAGAACGTGGCACGTGCATGCATGTTGGAGACATGTCACTAATCTCTGAGTTTAAGTCCCTATGTGTCTATACAGGTTTGATAAATGTAGATTTTAATTTTTTGTATGCGCAGTTTCTTTATGTGCCTAGTATATATTGTACTTCCCAACTTATAAAATGTCACTCAAAGAAGTGTTGGCTGATAAACCGACATGTTCGTTAGGTTGTAGTCAAAAGGGCCAAAGGACAAAAGGGTCAACATTGTAAAAGTCAAAAGGGCCAAAGAAAAGTCGAAAGGGCTAAAGGAAAGTCAAAAGGGCCGTAGAGTAAAGTCAAAAGGGCCATAGGTCAAATTCAAATAAGAACATACAAACTAATATATCTTTAATATGTTTTATTATATTTGTATCAATATGTAGTAATAATATATAATGTGATAATCATACATTCAGTTGTTGATATGTGATCAAATATTCATTAGTAGTTCAAATGTTCATAATTCACACATCTTTAAAGTTCACTACAGACATCATCACTCCACACATAAATGTGACATTATCACACAAGTGCACACATCAAGCATTCCACTGACGTGGTGTGGAGCCATAAACTCTGTGAACACATGTTCAGGAGTGCAGCAGGGCTCAGTTCTCCATCCTTGTATATTTCCAATAAACAACGTAAACGAGCTAAAGATATTCTAAATTTCTCAACGCTAAAACATATGATAAATAACGTTCAGTAGAAATGTGAGTTTTAAAAATTGAATAATAACTACATTTTGTAGATATTGAAAACTCACAACAGGGCAGCTTCACATAGCATGCACATAATTCCTATGCGATGTGAAGCGGCCCTAAAATCAGAATTGTTTATCGCTCTTTGGCCATTTTGGTTTCAATAAACTTACCCCATCAAACTGCCATATCATACTAACCATAGCACGGGGTACTGAGAGTTATAGAAGCGCTCAAAGTTCGAGTGGATGTTCAGTAATACTCATGAATCTGTGCTGTATTTGATGCCGTGATTTGATAGCTTGATCACAAGCTACAACTTCCACGACTTCTCTTGCTTTGATAACGGCATGTGTGCACATTTGGCCACAACCATTCGTGTATCAACTACAGGTATGATTTGTGCCATTTATGTCGTGTACAGAAACCCACCATTGCTGAGATTACACATTTTCTATAAACCTAATAAATCTCTCTGTTAGTCATAAAACAGGTGTTTTAAAAATGGAACCCGCCTGCCTGAAATGGTACCCCGCCTACAAGAAAAGGGTATCCGCCTGCAAGATTGAGTGGAGTGAGTTAAAATTTTTACATCGCATCGGGTATCTGTCAACCCCGCCTGCAAGAAAGAGGGTATGGACCATGGCCCGCCTGCAAGGAAGATGGGACCCGCCTACAAGAAAGAGGATACCCGCCATCAAGAAAGAGGGTACCCGCCTGCAAGAAGACTATCCTCTGTCGATGGATGTTTTGAAGGATTGCGGTGCTTTGTTAACATGTAATCCTTAGTACTTAAATTGGTTTAAGGCAGTATGTGATTGCTGCAAATATCCTGAAAAATACACGGGTAATTTTGACTTAACGAAGCATACAGCGATCAGAATTATGTTGTGTAATTTGAAAATTTTAATAAAAATAGAGCCACGAACTTAACGCCTCCCATGTTTTGCAATAGTGTTTTTCCAGCTTGCTTTGTACGTGCGCTTTCCGAAATTATGTATAGTATTTTCATCATGAAGTAATCTTCATGAATCACATTTTTAGTTAAAATATGGAACAATCATTAACTTTCATTTACATGTTGAAGGGAAAAATACTAGTTCGCGAGATGTTTTGTCCATTGTCGTGTAGTATGTGACATATGCTGATGAATTGCACGTGCATGGTGATAACTTACTGTAAAGTTTACCTTTTTTAGAGGCGTGAAACTATACATCTATATGTACATCTGTGCTATTCTAGAAGTTATTTCTGTATTTTTTGACAGATTATATAATTTAACTTTATGTGAAATGAATGTATAACATGTTTTAGTCAGGATATAGCTGAAATACTACCGATGTGGCTTAAAATCGTATCTCACTCACTCACTCACAAATGCTCTTGGATTGCAATTGCTTGCTTGGGGAAGTAAGAAGCACACGTTGATCTGATGCTTGAGTTGATAGTTACCAACTTGGGCGTACCCAGGAAAGAAATGAAGTGTAGGCACAACTGGACGTACGAGTCTGTAGATCTGTAGACTAGTGCTGGTTATAACGGCTGAAGCCAACTGTTGCATGTAATGTCGTGAATACATACTGAACGCTAGAATGCTAGTTCCTAATTACTTTATCTAACATAATTTGAACAAGTGATTGTCATTTCGATGAAAGGAAATGTTTCTTTTCCGATCAGCGAAACCATTTTCATAATTTATTTATTTTATTTTTTAATTCCAATTCAAGTCTCACATAAAATACATATGGCAAAGAGGACAACAACCAAATACATATTTACATAGCTTCAGTGATGTTTGCAAGGTTCTATATGACATAACAGGACAGTATTGCAAACATATACACACACGCGCACACATACATATACACATATACATACATATGCACGTACATACACGCATGTATACATATATATAATTATAACATCGTGAGATTACAACAATTATATAGATACATAAGATGTCATTAAAGTTTCTGTGGAGGGAATATGAAATTGGAGGGGTAAGGTTGAATAGTATGGTTGTAGTGAGTAGGGTCTGGAAGTCTCAGCTGATATTATAAGTAGAATTTAATGTTTTAGCACATAGTAAAAGGTAGATAAATGTTTCCATTTCCTTATAAATATGTATATCTTTTAATAACTTAAGAAATCCCTCAAGGGGAAAGTGTTTGCTGTTTTATACTTGAAACATAAATGAATCCTTTGGCAAGAGGTATAATATGGTTTAGTATTTTTATTGTTTGAGAACATTCAAAGATGATAGTGAATTTTGTAAATGTGACATCACACTGGAGGTGGGCATTTAGAAATTGTTCTACATTTCGCCAAAAGTTTTTAACTAAATCACAGTAAAAAATACATGCAATATGTCTTCTGAGGTATTTTTACAAAAAGTACAAGTATCATTATCAACTGGCTTCATCTTCAATAGTTCTTTTCTTTGTATATATTATTCTGTAAATAAATCTGTACTGAAAATGTAACAGCTTACAATCATTTGTGCATTTCCTGTAATATCTGAATACATTACTCCACATTATATCCTGCTGAAAGACATTTTTATAATACTCTAGTACTTTAGGGTATCGTTGTTCTTAATCAATTTATCATAGAATATCCTTGAACCTTTAATATTTGAGATCATATTTAGGTAAACTCTATTAATGTTTACTTGATTTAAGCAAGAGAGTTCTGTTTCCTACAAGTTGTCTCCAGTTCATTGGAATGTTATTTAAAGGTCACATGCAACGTAAAAACACAACTTTGCAGATTCTGATACCTTTCGGTATGGACTTACCGAAACAAATCGTCAAAATGCAAATTCAACTTATAAAGTTGAAAAATAACGCAATGAAAAAACCCGCGCGAAATCGTAGTTCAAACGTTTCACTAACTTTTTCAGGGGAAAACTGGTTTCAACAGCTGGGCTGCGCTCATAGCACGTGCGCAGTGAAATAGGTTCGCGCAGCTTGGAAGCAGGTTGTCCGGTGAAAACTCGGTGAAGGCTTTGGTGTGAGCTATTTTTCTAATGTTTTGTTGATATCTCACAGGCGCGAGCTTTTATATGTTATGACAGTAAATTAACTGTTTATATAATTTCATTTGTCTATTTCACCACGTTCTTCTTACCGAGTCGCTTTCTCAGTTCGATGCTTAAAAGCAATGTCATTATTTAGCGTTGACAAATTTCTAACTGTGATATAGATATGTCGTTGTCACAGACAAAACTCAATGTCTTGTTTTATTGACACCTGTGTGTCTGCCTGCCTGTCTGCTAATGACAATATTCAATACACAGCTGCTATCACTAACCACATGCAATTTGAACTTAACACCAGTCAGGCTATACACCATAAACAAAATGCATTGATTTATGGCCCGAGTTCGGTCTCTGTCACATTATGTAATTACACAGACAGGCAGGTGTGATACTTGAACACATGACATGTTATGATGTCTGTTGATTGCAAAATGTTATACACAAAAAATGAGCATGTATTTACAAAACCCAACATCTCTATATATTACACACACAATGAGCCGTGGGGGCATCTGCAAATGAACCAGCCGTTACATGAGTGCACACCCACCCGCTCTGACTGGGTTCGGTATCCCGGCTGCTTCGTTTCTTGGGAAGTAAACCCAAGTACACAATATTGCACTTTTGATTTGCGATTGTACGCTTATAATTTTGTTTATATGTCTTTTCATAACCAGCAATGTATATTATATGTCATGAATAAGTGATAATTGTGTTTTAATTATGTTTGCTTTTTGGTTGCATGTGACCTTTAACAAATGATGATAGTCTAAGAAGGTCCCGCTTATTTTTGTACCTCTGTATTACATCTTCAAAACTGAGAAATCCATTTTCATTACAAATATCGCTGACATAATGTATACCGCGCTTAAACCAATTTCTTATCATGTATGAAGATTTAAAGAAATGGTTTAACCAGAGTGGCTGAGCTAAGATTTGATCTAAGTCATCGCTGTCAAAGGTGTGTTTTTCATAAAATATTTTCCAAGCAAATAAAACATCTCTCCAATAGGGATTATCTTTTGCCAGATAAGCAATCAACGGCATTAGAACCTAGAAAGTACAGTTGACTTAAAGGGAAAAATGCTATTAAAATTTGAAGTTTTCTTTAAGTGACATTTCAGTGATGATAATTTCGAAGCGTTCATGAAACATTCAATGTCAATCATTCTGAGGCCTCCATCTTCGTAAGTTCTACTGATATTAGACCTTTTAATCTTATCATTTTATTATTCCATATGAATCTATAGATTATTTTATTGAGTTCATCGATGAATGTTTTTGGCGGGTTAGGAAGTGCTGAGAAAATATGTACTAGAGTAGAAATTGCTAGAGTTTCATAACAGTGATTTTCCCGATTAGAGTCAGGTTTCTTCTTCGCCAACTAGCAAGTAATCTATTAATATGTTCTAGGTGTTTTCTTGTGTTAATTACCCAAAGGTCTTTAAGAGAAGCATTAAGTGTTATTCCTAAGATTCAAAGTCTCCACTGTGCCAGTCAAGATAGGAGTCATTGGCTAAAGTTATTATATATTACTACCTGTCATTGAGCCTATCCAGATAGCTTTTGTCTTGTTTATGTTTATTTTGAGTCCAGACATTAGATAGAATTTATTCAGTGTTTCAATTGCAACACTGAGACTTGTTTTCAGATCCATCTAGAAATAGCTGTGTATCGTCCGCATATTGTCCGAGTTTCTGTTCTGTATCATTAAGTGTTATACCCTTTATATTAGGATTCGACCTTATCATAATACCTATTATTTCAACGGCAAGAATAAATAAATATAAAGTCAGACTGTTCCCCAATTATACTATCACTTTCAAATAAATTAAGTAATGAAAGAGGCCGTGGTTATTGGAAATTTAACACCTCACTCTTACACAACGAAGAATATATAAAATTGTCAAAATACATCACATGATTCTCTACTCGAATATGCAAAAATATTGACAATGAAGACAAATCGAACAACCTTATATAAAGACGGAACGCAGGAATTGATAATATCTGAATCTTTATTTCTAGAAACTTTCTTAATGAATTTGAGAAGAAAAACAATTTCATTTTCTACATTCATTAAGAAAAATAGAAGAAAAAACCAGAAAGAATCAATACAAATTCTTGAAGAAAAAATATAAGAAGCTGACTTTAACCATTTAAATGAAGAATATTTAGCAGAATTAGCTACTAAGAAAACATGTTTGGAGCATATCAATGAGGAAGATGTAAGAAGAACTCAATTTCTAAAAAGAACAAAATGGCATGAAGAAGGAGAAAAACCGACCAGCTATCTTTGTCACCTGGAAAAACAGAAATTTTACCTTTAAGCTTATAGGAAGTGTTATATGAAAGATAATGGCGATCTGATAAGTGATGGTAGTGGTATTCTAGACGAACTGAAACAATTTTACAGTAATTTGTATAGAGATATTCACCAACATGAGGAACAAAATGATATTGATTTAAGTTCTATTAACACTCAAAGATAACTAAAAAGAATAATGGATATCTAATGTTGGTTTAGAAGCACTGTGTTTGTGCATAATGGATATGTAATGTTGGTTTTAGAAGCACTGTGTTTGTGTATAATGGATATGTAATGTTGGTTTAGAAGCACTGTGTTTGTGTATAATGGATATCTAATGTTGGTTTAGAAGCACTGTGTTTGTGTATAATGGATATCTAATGTTGGTTTAGAAGCACTGTGTTTGTGTATAATGGATATCTAATGTTGGTTTAGAAGCACTGTGTGTTTGTGTATAATGGATATCTAATGTTGGTTTAGAAGCACTGTGTTTGTGTATAATGGATATCTAATGTTGGTTTAGAAGCACTGTGTTTGTGTATAATGGATATCTAATGTTGGCTTAGAAGCACCGTGTTTGTGTATAATGTATATGTAATGTTGGTTTAGAAGCACTGTGTTTGTGTATAATGGATATCTAATGTTGGTTTAGAAGCACTGTGTTTGTGTATAATCGATGTCTAATGTTAGTTTAGAAGCACTGTGTTTGTGTATAATGTATATGTAATGTTGGTATAGAAGCACCGTGTTTGTGTATAATGGATATCTAATGTTTGTTTAGAAGCACTGTGTTTGTGTATAATGGATATCTAATGTTGGTTTAGAAGCACTGTGTTTGTGCATAATGGATATCTAATGTTGGTTTAGAAACACTGTGTTTTTGCATAATGGATGTCTAATGTTGGTTTAGAAGCACTGTGTTTGTGCATTATGGATATCTGATGTTTGTTTAGAAGCACTGTGTTTGTGTATAATGGATATTTAATGTTGGTTTAGAAGCACTGTGTTTGTGCATAATGGATATGTAATTGGTTTAGAAGGTGTCCTATCAAGTATTAAAATGCTTTAAACATTCCTGACGGCAATTTCTGCTGCGTATGCGTTCAAGCTACATTCCATGCATTTGAGCCATAGAAGTCGCGTCTTTTCAACTGAGGTAATATATTACCAACTTATTTGTAGATGCAATAACAGGAACGACAGACAAATAATTCTTACATTGAAAATATATATTCAAGCAAAAGCTATTTTAACCATTTAATTACTTTATAAGACATCAAAGTCTTTTGTATAGATATATACCTAAGAAAAATGTCGTCAGTTAAAAGATATGACCGAAAGTAGCTATGTAGATAATGGACAATTGTTTGCACTTCTCGGAGTCATTACAATAGTAGAAGGGATCAGAGACCATTATAATGCTGGTCTGTATCTTCCGTGTGCGTACCTTGTACCACCCCACATGGGTAAAATGTTTGAGAGTCCATTTCCTGGTGTCCCCCGTGATGTTGCTGGAATTTTGCTTAAAGCGGCGTAAAACCAAACTCAGTCAGTCAGTCAGTACATTGTACCGCTAAAACAGCTCACTTTTAAGTTTTAAGGTGCTTCAGGCAATTGGTTTGCTTTGTCGGGGGCTCCCCTTCACAGCTCTAACGATGGTATCTCCAAATCCAGCAAATGATCACGTAACCAATCATACACATTGTACAGTTTAGTGAGAATTTCTTCTCTCATAGTTGCCGTCAAAACATCATCTTCTTTTAAGCGTAAGATGTATCGATTGCTTTGATCTCCAGACACGAACTTCACAGAAAATGACTGGCACATAACTTCAATGGCGCAATTTCGCCAAACGAAATCTGGCTTGGATTCGAAAGATCGTAGCAGCCCTGAAACATCTTTCTATCCTCCTCTTCGATGCCCTGCTTCTTAATATAGTTCGACACATCCGAGTGACCAACATACTCTCCACAATCAATCACCTAAATCAAAAATAAAACAAAAATGATACAATATTTAGAAATGATACAATGACACTTTACAAAGGCGTGCGAAAGAGCAAAACAAAACTCTTACCATAACAAATCTTGCTAAAAACTGGTAGCTGGTTTATTCGGTAATTTAGGCCCAAGGCCCATAATACATACATTTGGCCAAAGTAAATATATACTGAGTAAAGCTAAGTAAAGTTTAGTATTGATTTGTTTTACAGTTATTCATTCCTTCTACGGGGAACTTGTGAAAGATATTTACTCAATGATTAAAATATGTATATTGTCCGATGACAACAATCGGATGAAGGTTTCAATTGTTGGTGGTTAAGTCAGTTGTATTGAAAAACAATCAGATCTTTGTTGGGGATATTTTGGACATATTAATAAAATATGGAGTTCATCTTCGATGTAATCAAGGCCAGCAGCAGGACAAAGAGAGGCAGAGACGTTCATTATACGGGGTGTTTGTATGACGGCCACATTCCACTGCAAGTCTGCAGTTACAGCACCGAAACTGAGTTATGATTTTACGTTGATTTGGTAGCAATTCACTGGTTAAATATGGTTCGACGCTAAGAGATGATTTATATTGTGAATAGAACTTACATTTGGGTGACGAAAATAGTGATGCATGCCAGGTTGAGTGAAGCAGTCATAGAATCTCTGTTTAAAATTTCCATGAATGTGGATATACGGCGTATGTCTTGAGATATCCATAAGAAACCAAATCCTTATTGGAATAATATAATCCTAATATGAGAAGCCCATGTTGTTTTATCATTATCATCGAGAGTTTTCATCATTAGATATGCCTGATAAGGGAGTCTGTTTCGTAGAAGCTGTATCAGTTTGCAACAGTACTTTGACTGCTTTTGAGATATATTGATACTGGAGGAGCTCTCCACACTCTCCCAGAACCATGTTGTTGTTGGTAGTTTTACTAACTTTAAGAAATGAGTTGCAAAATCTGGTGTGCACTGTTTCAATAATTTACAGAAGCTTGTTCCACATATTTCACATCCGTAACAGAGTTTTGGTGCAATCATAGAGTCAAACATCTTAAACAATTCATGATGGTTAATATATCCAAAACGTTTTTGATAATTGTTGATAGAAAATATCGCCTTCCTCGCATGAGATGATAAACAGGTTTTCGCTTTGTCCATGATAATCTTGGAGTAAACACAATACCCTAAGTATCTATACATATTAACAACCTCAATTTGTGTTCCATTTACAAAACACTTCTCATAATCCCTGAGCGGACCTCCGTTGCGAAATACCATTATTTTAGTCTTTTCAGGTTCACCTTCATTCCAGTCTCTGCACAAAACTTTTCAACAACATTAATTTTCCTTTGGAGCTGCATAGCCCTGTCAGATACAGATGAGACATCATCAGCAAATAGGAGAGAATAAACATCCTTGGTTTGTGAAGATATAAAAATACCTCATCGAACATCATTCTCCAGCAAAAACAAAAGAGATTTGAGGACTTAAAATACATCCTTGCCTTGTGCCAACATTACAGTTGAAATAAGATGAAAATCCAGTATCAGTTCTGACACAAGCACTTAATGATGAGTACATCTTGATAATAAATTTCATAAATTTCCTTTCACACCAATGCTCACAAGACTCCTAAACAATATTTGATGATTAATGCAGTCAAAAGCTTTATGAACAAACAATAGAATCTCCCCTTCTTTTTTGTTAAATACTTGATTGCCATAAGTAGTATAGGTAATGGCGGTAATATTGAGCCCTTTGGTACGGCCCTGATCCCGTACCGCCATTACCTATACTACTACTGTGGTGCTTGCAAAATGTCACGAAAATCGGCCGGATAGTTTAGGAGATATTGGTTTTGAGTGTCTTATCGTTAGGTGAGTGATCATTAAGTAGTATGGTAATACGTTTCATACCGTTATCATCAACAATGGTGTTCATTAAGCCTCGGCTGTGATGTCTGCGAAACAATTTATCGTGAATCTTCTCCGATAATAATTTGTTTGTTTTCGTGAGGAAGGCTTCTCGAGCCTGTTGCCTCCCCTTGTTCCACTAACTTTTTATCATCTTCGCTGAAATCGGGGATTTTACGAGACTTGGTTCGAATCTCTTGTTTCATTCTGTGGTATTTGGCGAGTTCGAAAGCACCAAGGTAAACTCTTGCTTGGATATTTTACTGTCGGTGAGCAGCGGTAGAAATGTGATCTTCTATGGTGTTGAGCTTCGCTTCGGCTAGAACTCTTATTTCGTTGTGTTTCAACGCTTTACGTTGCAGTCTGCCAGATATGTACTTAAGCGCCAGTCCGCTAACCCTACCACTCCTGCCGTTATTTCAATGACCTGCACCACGGGCACGGCCACTATGGTGGATAGCAACCCGCCGCCCGCCGCACCTATTCCCATGCCTGTTGCCACTAGGGCGGTGTCGACGACGTCCACGTAATTGACAGCTCCGTGATATTTTTTTATGCAACGCTCTACGCGCATCGCGATCTTGTTCTAGTTGTCGTTTGATGTCGCATATCTATTGCAAACGAACCCGTCTACGGTTTCCAGTGTTTTCGCCACTTCATCCACGATCAGGTACAGTCCCATTCTCTGCGTGTGCATATACTCTCTTACAAAATAGTGTTTAATTGGTCCTCAGTCAATGTTTGATGAATATACTTTAAGTTGATGAGGTACAAGTGTTTGTATATAAATATGGTCTGGAGGTTAATGAAATCCTTTTGGAAAATCATAATATCTAGGTTTGCGGTGGGGGTTCTTCCTGGTTGTATGCAAATACGACAACGTTTTTGTTGATGGCGATCATGCCAGCGTATTTTTAACCCATGCAGAAGGTCTATATCTACTCCGGGGGCATCTCCAAGAAATACTTCGATAATAAGAGTAGAACCTTGTATCACACTGATCCACGAGTCTGGCACATCAGTATATTTTATTAAAAATAACGATGCGTTTCTCTCATTGGGGACTAACATGTTAGCCATTTGATTTGGTAATGGTGCTACGTTCGTCCACGTTAATCTTCCAGGATTAAACCTCTCAAGCAGTATCCCGTTATTTTTAGCGAGACGCCACCTTCACTATTATCCATGATAAGATAGGGGTAGGTGAGGATCATGTTAATAATCCAGTTTAACTGAGATTCGAAGACGACTTCCCGTTTGTTAGCGTTGTTTTGTAAGTGCAACACGTACAAGGCGTTTTGTGTACCGGGTTGGTCGAATCCTTGCATGTCCCCGAGATCGGAGAACATGATGGTGGCTTGCGGAGTCACGTCTGCACTCATGACTTTATCCGTATGTTAGGAAATAATTTTCAATTTGTTTTCCGTTAATTTCTCAGACGTGAACTTCAAGCCCAAGAAATGTATGTTGTAGGAATATTTGGCGAGCGATATCGTGTTGTCTACGGCGACGGTGACTCCCCTGCAGGGTAGTGCACATGTGGTGTAGATGTTTTGCATCCTGGGTTTGCCCGAAAGCGAAAGTGTGCTAATTTATTTTTTGCGAGATGGGGCTTAGGATCACGCTGTGTCTTTGTGCATCATTCCCTCGTTCACGCGGCTTTGTGAGGTGGTGGTATTTGCTTTCCGTAAAATGAGGGGAGAGCCGAGCGTGATGTCGATGATCCAGTCGATTCAAGAGGGCACGAGGACCCATTTGTTGTCATCGGTAAAGATGAAAGTGTACAGTGCGTTTCGAGCTGATGGTCATGGTCTCGACGCCGTTCAAGTCAAACAGCTTGCCACTGAAGGCTCTGCATATTGTCCACTCATTTTCTTCATTGCAGACGAGGTCGTACCGCTCGTTGTTGACCGCCTCCTTCGGTGTCGACGAAATCGCTGATGTTGCCTACGCCTCAGCTGTTGCTTTGGCGGTGGGCATTTCGATGCATTTGTAAACGTTGTTTTTCAGTTGGAAAGTACAGTTTATTCTCGATTCTGGGATCGTCGAATCCGCAGCGTGTCCCGAGGTCGGAGAGGGTAATGATAGGCATTGTGCCGGGTCGCATGGTCGTTCCCGCACCCTAAGCTTCGGTCATTGTCTTTTGCGTACGTGCAGCGTCACTCTCAGGTATCCTACATTAACTGCATTCTGTTTAATGTCTAAAACCGATATTTTTCAATTCCGTGATTGTGCCTTGGCATAATTTCTTGTACTGCCGCGATGAAAACGATTCGGTTCTATTGTTGTTGTTGTACTTTTCCGTTTTCACCAGCATGGCTCTCAGCAGCATTGAAGGTCGTTCGTCTTGAACATTGTCGGTCGTTCGTCTTGAACATTGTCGGTCGTTCTCAGCTGATGGAGATGAACGCTTTACAGTTCGCGGTATGGAACGAGATCTGGTAATTTCGTACCGGTCATGGTGGTTTTCGGTTGTATTACGTTCGACGTAAACCTGAGAGTTTTAGTCAATGGCCGGCTGAGTCTAAAAGTGTTTTCTCCGTTGTTGACCAACACGACCGTGCCATTGGAGGTAGTTCATTTTGAGTTCAGATCCCATGGGTTTGAATATTTCTTCGTTGAGCGAGCACAAGCTGTAGTAGCCGTATGTTAATTGGTTGTGGTTGTAATTGACAAACAGCCTGTAGTTGTGTCCATCGATATTGGCCCATTGTATATAGTAGGTGATGTCGCAAAAGGCAACTTCGACCTGACCCGACGTGTTATGGATGACTTGAGTCCCGGAAGCGTTTGCGTACATATTGAAAATTAGATATTGTATACTATATAACAATTCAATATATACAAACCGGGAGTGTTTTGTTCTAAAAGCGATAAAAATATATGCTACCGATCTCCATAACCCGGTATCGTGTGGTCGATGCAAAGGATGGTTTACATTTCATGGTTCGGTTCATCGATGTGTATAAAAATTACGGGTTTTTGGTCACGAACATGAAAATGGTACACACACTTGGTTCCACAACCCGATGCAGTTTTGGCAGAATCAATCCAATTTCGCCATGTTGAGGCGCGACGACGGGGTGCGGCTTGACGTTGAACGACAATCGTCATGATGAACTGAGTCGGTCCGTGTTCTATTTACACGTGTATTACCAGATCAGACATATCCTGAAAGAAATCAGCGTCCCGATTCGGCGGGACGCGGCGTGGAATGTCGTAAAACAATCCGTGACGATCGACGTGCGTCATTTAACGCCAGGTCCAAACCACGGTTTGGGCATTCCCATCGTTCACAACATGTCTCTCGCCGAAGCCAGCAAACAGCTTGTGTAAGATTGACTAACAAGTCTTATCATAATGTCAAGACGTGGAACGATGAGTGGAATGGCGATTACATGGCTTTCGATGAAAGCAAGGATTACCGCGTTTGGAGGTTTGAGCAGGGACCCGTGGACGAAAATGTTCATGATGAACACTTCGAAAGGGTTTACCGTGTCATCGGATTGAACTATTCGATTCGAACGTACGTGTGGCCTCCATACTGCCGTCAGTCGAGTCGAGGGCCCTTTTCGCGACATCTACTACGCAATGAGCCAATATCGGATGGACTTGCAACGGAATTTCTTTATACAACCGCAGCCAGTCAATTTGTACGTACTACGACGTGTCGCTCAACGAAAGAAATGACCCATGGATACTGACAAATGAACTGCTCAACGCCGTCGTGTTGATCGACAACGGAAAACGCACGATCGGCCGACCGATGACTTCGTCGACGTATTATTGGCCATGATACCGAAAATACCGGATCTCTGGATTCCGTACACAGCGAACTATGGTCATCTCCATCGGCTGAAGCGATGTTCAAGGAAGCGACGTTGTGTTCAAACGAACGTTCAATGCTGCTGAAGCCATATTAACAGTGAAACGGAAAGTAACGACAATAGAACAGTCGTTTATAGCATTCTGTACAATTATGCCGAACTCGCGAAGATTGAAATATCGGTTTTAGACATTAAAGTGCGGTTAACAGGATGCCTGATGACGCTGCTGCGTCTTTAAGGTGTGACCCGAAGCAGAAGTCGAACATCGCGTTTACGACAATACTTATCATTACTCTCGACGAGGACAGCGGCGGTCGCGATCTGATCGAAGATAAACTGTCGCCTTCAACGAAAAGACTGGCGTTCCCTAAATCATCGATAACCCACCCGTAACGGCTGGGCATGAACATCAGCGTTTCGACGCGAAAGGGCGATCGGCTGTGCAATGAAAGATGGTGAACTGGTGGCGCGACGGACCATGACATTCGGCTCGGCATAACCCTTTTCATCTTGCGATGATAACTGAGCTGGTCATCGACATCAGCGGCTCGGTAAAATGCCGCAAAAGCGTGAACGGCGCAAAGAACAGTGATCACAAATTCTGCTGAATTAACGCTGCGATTGCACCACGTAATGCTGCCTGCGAGCAGATAATGGTAGTGTACGTATCGTATAATAAATCTACAACATACATTTCTTGGGCGAGTTCGCGTCTGGTAACGGAAGCAAATTGAATTTCTAACATCACGGGATAATTAATGATTCTCGCTGAAACCGCAAATGTTCTCGATCTCGAAGGATCTGAATTCGACCAACCCATTACCATTGCGTGTTGCTACAAAACAACGCTGGCTGAAGCGGGAGATCGTCTTCGAATCTCCGGATATGGATTATTAACCACTGCCCTATCTTATCGTGAATAATGAAGAATTGGCGTCTTTCGCTAAAAAACTGGCAGTTCACCGGACGTCGGAATTAACGTGGACGAACGTCACCGATACCAAATCCGAATGGCTGGCATGTTAATCCCCAATGAAGGAAGCATCGTTATTTTAATAAGTATTGCCGAACAAATGGTCGGTGTCGATACGGAGTTCTGCCGTGACGACTTTCTTGGGTATGAGCACCTTTCTGTATGGGTTAAAATGTACGCTGACGATGCATCGGCTGAGCGTTGATAAATTGTTTTGCATACGACTGCCGCCAAACTTCCAGATATCGTAGTTTTCAAAGGCTGCTCGGACCATGTTATATGTGAACGCTCATCAGCAAGTATATTCGTCAGGCATTGACTGGTGATGCTGTAACAACGCGGAAGGACGGTCATTGAATTAGTGGCGAAACGGAAAGCAGGTTCCGTTTACCCAGCTGAATATCGTCATCAAACGACAATTAAATTTAAGATTGCGATAACGTTGCATAAAATCGCGGGGGCCATTCGGTGCCGATGGACGTCGTCATTTTACCGCCCTAATTGACGGCGGGTAATGAATGATGGCGGTAACGTTATTCCGTGCAGATCGTGATAGCGACGAAGATGTTTGAATTGCTGGCGGCAAATGTATCTGGCGAACTGCAACGTAAGCGTTGATTACAACGAAAATAAGTTCTGAAGCAACAACTTTTGCCATGAAGATCATTCTACGGCCTACGTCGAGCAGAAGTTACCTTGATAGAACATAATTCACGGAATGAACAAGGATCGAACCAAGTCGTAAAATCCCGATTTCAGCGAGATGATAAAAAGTTAGTGGGGTGGGGAGCAACGAATTTCTCACGAAACGGAATTATTAATGGAAGTTCGCGATAAATTGTTTAGCGCATCACGACCGGGCAATGAACACCGTTATTGATGATAACGATAACGTGATATACTAGCAATGATCCTTTCACTAACGATAAGATTTTACTCGAAAACAATATCTCTAAACTATCGACCACTAGACATTTTAAACACCGGCAACAGTATGGGTAATGGCGGTGCGGGATCCGGAGCCGTACCAATATTACCGCCATTATGCTACTTATGACGTCAGTATTTAACAAAGAGGGGAAATTCGGTAAAACGACTAATCATCGAATATTGTTTGGGAATCTTTATTGACATTGATTATTGAGATTGTAATTTATTATCAGATATGCTTTCATCGACCTTGTGTCAGGAAACGATACTGGATTTCTCTTATTTCAACTGTATTGACACCAGGCTGGGATATATTTTAAGTCTCGTCTTTTTGTTTTGCTGGAGCTAGATGGTCATTTTATATCTTCTGAAACCAGGATTTATTCTCTCTGTTCCCGCTGATGATGTCTCATCTGTATCTGTTTTGAATATAAACTCCCAAAGAAGTGACCCGAAAAGTTTTGTGCGAACAGATGAGTGAACCTGAACTTTGAAATAATGTTGTTTCGCAACGAATATCACCGGGTATGAGATATTTTATGATGAACTGCAAGCCAATAACCAGATGCCAGGGTATTGTGTTTACTCCATCATGAGACAAGAAAGCGAAACCTGTTGTATCATCTCGTACTTGGCGATATTTTATCGGCAATTATCGAAAGGCGTTTTGGATATATTAACCATCATGGAGAACTACTTCTATGATTGCGCAAAACTTCTGTTACCGGATATTAAATGTGGAACTTCTGCTGTATTGGTGATGCGCACCAACTCATTCTTAAAGTTAGTAGTACCAACACCTTTAACGTATTTCTGGGAAGAATGAGGAAACTCCCGTATCAGCTCTTCGAAACGGTCAGTACTGACGCGAAGCGACTGCAGCTTCTGCAGGCGAACTCGCTATAAGGCTTATCAATATTGAAAACTCTCGATGATAATGATGAAACAACATGGAGAGGCTACTCATATTAGTATTCAATGAGTTTGGACATGGTTAATCTCAGACATGCGCTATCCCATTCATGGAGGGCCACGAAGCGGGGTGACCAGCATGGCCTGGCATGCGGCTCACTATTTTCGTCTTATGAAGTTCTATTCGCAATATAAACATCTCTTGGCGTCGGAAGGTGCTTACCAATCAACGTAAATCGCCAACTCGGGCACCGACAACGCTGCGGGCTTCGCGATTGAATAATGACATCTGCAAACTTGCCGTATGAACGTCTTTCTGCTCTTTGTCGCTGCTGACGCTTGACCCGTCAGGGCGTCGACTCCACTATTTTATTAATATGTCCCAGGTAATGCGGCGAAAGATCTGATTGTTTTTTCAATGCAACACTGACAACCGCCAGCGGTGAACCTTCATCGGTGACCCGTCGTCGGTGATAACTACGCTGACGCAATCATTGATGATATGTCACTGCAGGGTTCGTGAATAACTGGCAAGGCAAATCAGTAGCAAACTTGGCTTTACTCGGCTGTATTTGGCCAAATGTTATGGGCGGCGAATTGGTCAAACTTTCGGCTGCCATTTTTTAACCTTGTTATGTGGAGACGTTTTCTTCTTTCTTGCATATCGCTAATGTCGTTAACTGTCATTTCAAATATTGTCATTTGCATTTTGTTTGAGCCGATTGATTGAGTATGTTGGTCTGGGTAACGATCGGTATGATGAAGCGGGGCATCGAAGAAGAATGTTTCCTGTACGTCTTTCGAATCGAACCGAACAGATTTGGCGGGCGCCATTGCTTATTGCCGGTCATTTTTCTTGGCGAGTTCGTGTCTGAAGATCATCGACATCTTGCGCTTAAAGATGATGTTTGACGGCGGCTATGAGAAGAGATGCTCGCTAAACTGCTGTGGTTACTGGCACGGGTTGGAGGCTGCCATCGTTAGAGCAATGACCCGACAAAACTGGAAACCAGCCTGAAACGCAGCAAACTTAAAGAGTGAGCTGTTTAACTGACGCAACGCTGACTGACTGACGAGTTTAGTTTTACGCCGCTTTAAATTTCCAGCAGCTATCGCGAGAACACCGAAATGGGCTTCAAGCATTTTACCCGTAATGAGGTGATACAGATACGCAGCCAGACCGGCGATATAATACCTATATTGTATTGACTCCGGAAATACTGCTGGTGTCATTATCTGTAGCTACTTTCGGTCATATGTGGCCGACAGGCATTTTCATATCTGCCGAGCTTTGATAATCTTGTTAAATGGTTAAAGTAACTTTGGCGGGTATGCTATTTTTCAATGTGAAATGACGTCTTAATGCGTTCACTGTTATTTGCATCTGCAAATATAAAGTTGGTAATATATTACACTCGGTTGAAAGACGCGACTGCATGAAAACCAAATCATCGGAATGTACCAACTTGAACATGCGGCACAGCGCAAAATGTTTGAAACGTTTATGCTTTGAAGATGGTTACCTTCTAAACAATTACGCTATCGATAATGCGCACAAACGCAGACCAACTCTAAACCAACGTTAAATATATCATTATGCACAAACGCAGTCTTCTAAACAAGCATCGAGATATCCATAACACGGAAGCACGGTGCTTCTAAACAACATTAAACATCCGATGTATCTGAAGCACGGTGTTTCTAAACCAACATTAGATGTCGTTAACTACAATAAAACCGGCGTTGACCGTTATGCACCAGGCACGGTCAGCTCTAAACAGGCATTAGATATCGTTATACTGGTACCCGATGGCCTATACATTACATTATACGTACAGGCACGGTCTTCTAGTACTAACGTTGAACGATTATACACAGGCTTGCGGTGCTCTAAACCAACATTGAATATCCGTGTACACAGAGCGCGATAAACCAACGTTACGCTTGTGCACGAACGCGATGGCTTCAATGCGTTAGATATCCGTTATACTGAAGCACGGTCTTCGTGGGTATCCGTGAAACGCGATTAACTCTAAACCGACGTTGGATGTCCGTTATACTGTACCGGTGCTTCTAAACCGGCATTAGATATCCGTGCTCTGGAACGCGAGCAATACAAACCGGCATTAGTATCCGTTATACACAGGCACCTTCTAAACCAACGTTATGTCCGTTATGCGCGATAGCTTCTAAACCGGCATTATGCACGAACGCGGTAACTCTGGCGTTATCCGTGTATGCTGAGCACGGGCAATACGACCGGCGTTAGGTATCCGTTGATTCTTTTTTGGTTATCTTTTGGTGTTAATGGGCTTGGAATCAATAATTTTACGTTCTCGAATATCTTCTGTACGGAATTGCTGGTATTGTTTCCGGTTAAAGTCTGGGGCCGCTGCCATCTTGTCGGTCATTATCTTTTCGTAACTGTAAGCGAATATTGGAATTTTGTTTTCAATTCTATTTCATGCCGTTTTAATTCTTTTTAGAAATTGATTTCTTCTGCATCTTTCGATGATAACCAGAGCGTGACTGATGCTGATATTCGGCTTCGTTTAATCGGTTAAAGTCGCCTGTATACTATTTCGAAATTTGTATTGATTTTTATTTTCTTATTGAAGATGGTGGACAATATAAATTCGATGAAGTTCTGAAATAAAGATTCGGGTATCGGTTCGCCGCGTTCATCTTTTAAGGTTGTTCGATTTATGTTCATTGATCGATATTTTGTATTCAATTAATTCATGTGATCTATTTTGACAGTTTCATGTATTCTTCGTTATTAATGGAATGAAGTGTTAAATTTCAATGACCACGACATCTTTTCGACATGACCCCATTTGCTAATTGAGAACGATCTGACTATGTTTATTTATTCTTGCCGTTGGCAATAATTCGATATGATGGATCGAATCTAATATCAAGGGTATAACTTGCCAATGAATGCAGGCTGAAACGGACAATGCGGACGATACAGCTAGATGGATCTTTGAAACAATTCGGTGTTGCAGTTGAGCTGCTGAATAAATTCATCTGTCTGGACTCAAATAAACGTAAAACGGATGAAATAATATGGACAGGCTCAATGACGGGCAATTAATATATAATGGCTTTGGCCAATGATCTATCTGACGGCACAGTCGAAATCTTAAGAATGGCCTTATTCTCTTAAAGACGCTTTGAATTAATTGGCGCAGGCTGCCTGGAATTATGATAATAGATTGCTTCAGTTGACGGAAAAACGATCTATCGAAGATCGCTGTTATGAACTCTGGCATTCTACTCTATTCTTTCTCAACGCTTCACAACCATCAAAAACATTCGTCGATGAACTCAACAAACAATCTATGGAACTTCATGTGGAATAATAAAATGATGGACCAAAGATCACAATATCGATGGAACCTCGAAATGATTGATTGGTGTTTCATCAACGCTTCAGTATCGTCACTGGTATGTCATGAAACTTCAGGTTACAATGGCATTTTTCCTTAAGTCAACTGTACTTTTCTGAATTTCAATGCTTAGATGATGCTTATCTGGCAAAGATATCTGATGGCGCTAGCGGAAATATTTTATGAAAACTTTACGCAGCGACGGCGATGACAGATATCTTAGCTCGGCCGCTCTGTTAAACCGACTGTTTGGAATCTTCATGCAGAGGAATTGGTTTAGTGCGGTACGTACGTTATGTCGGCGATATTTATTGAAATGGATTTCAGTTTTGAATAATCGGTGCAAAATAACTTCAGACTTATCATCGTTGTTAAAGATGCATTAACCAAAACGACATAATGAAACACCGATTATCCGCTTATTCATGGGCATATAATATGCATTGCTGGTTGAACATATAAACAATTATAATGACCACGTCACTGAAATCAAAGTGCAATATTAGCGGGTTTACTTCCCGAAACGAATCGACCGGATATACCAGTCGAAGCAGTGTTCACGCTCAACGACGACTTCATTCAAGGCGCGGATGCCCCACCTTTCATTATTGACCGATATGGATGTTGAGTTTTCAAATACGTAACTCATTTTATTATTATGGCACGATCAACGAACTTCATAATGTGTTCGAATATCACCTGCCTATTCTTCGATTATCAATGTGAACGAGGACCGGGCTTTCGATATGAATCAATGCGTTTGTTCTTCAATGATCAATAATGACTGGTGAAGTTCAAGTTACGTAATGATGACGACTTTGGCTATTATTATTGGTATTGTCGTTAATAACGAACGAACGGGCTACACGAATTGATCGATAAAACGGATGATTTTTGATCTGACGACGACATTATCACGGTCTGTCGGCTTGCCAAACTCAACTTTAATCATCGAACTGGCACGACTCAGCCAGAAAAGGCGATGTGGCCTGAACAAATATTATAAACCGGTTGGTACTGTCATAACATATAAGCTTTCGCCTGGTATCAACAGGCATTAGAAAATGGCTCGCAAAGCCTTCACCGGTTTGAACAACCCGCTTCCAACTGCGCGAACTATTCCTGCGCTGCGTGCGGTAAACCCGCTGTTAGTGATTTCCCACAAAGACCGGTGGTACGTTGAACTACATTCGCGCCATTTTAAATCGCGTTATTTCGGCTTTATAAGGATTAATTTGCATTTTGGCGATTTCATTTCGGCAGTCGCTGCGAAATCATCTTGAAATTATTTGTTTTACGTTGCATGTGTTCAATGAACTGGAGACTGGCTTATGCAAACTCTCTGCTTTAAATCAGTAAACGATAATAGAGTTTACCTATGCTGATCTCCAAATATTAAAGGTTCAGGGTATTCTATGATAAATTGATTAAGAGGCTGGCAATACCTAAAGTACTGGAGTATTATGAAATGTCTTTCAGCTGATTAATAATGAGTAATGTATTCGAATATTACGGGAAATGCACCAGCTGACCCATTTTGTTACAGAATAATGTATACAAGAGAACTATTGAAGATGAGCTTAGTTGATGTGATACTTGTACTTTTTAAATACCTCGAAGGCATATTGCGTAGCTGTTTTTTGTGCTGTATTTGCTTTTGGCGAGTAATAAGAACGATTTCTGAAACACTCCAATTAACGATGTCGTTACATTCGCTTATCATCTTTGAGACTATCAAGTATCAAAATGCCAAACCACATACCTCTTGCCAAGGGCTGTTATGTTCCAACAAAACGGCAAACTTCGCTTAATAAAGACTGTACATGACGAAAAATGGCTAGGAAAAGAAACAATGGCTTAGATCACATAAGAAATTGTTATCTGCTGCTGCGCAATATTGACATTAAATTCTGCTTATGGCTATCGGCTGAGCAGACCCTGCCTTACAACCGTACTATTCCTTGCCTGATTTCATATTCCCTGCAGAAACTTTAATGACATCTTATGGCATCTATATATTGTTGTGATACGATGTTATGAACCATATGTCTTATGCATGCGTGTGCAATGCGTGCTAATGCCATGATGGCTGCAGCCGGCGATGGCGATATTACATATGTTTGCGGTGCTGCTGTTATGTATAAGAGCTTTGCTGCTGTCACTGAAGCTGTATTGTTTGGTGTTGTCTGTTTGCCATGTGACACATGTGAGACGAGTGGGGTAAAAAGGCAAAATAAACAAATTGTGGAATGGTTTCGCGTCGAGGAAAGAACTGTTCCTTTTCATCGAGGAATGACCTTGATTATCTCGCTTGTTCATGTTTGGAGTAAAAGCGGTATTCATTCTGGCATTCAATATTCGCGGCATTACGGCAGTTGACTTCGGCCGTTGCTGCTTCAGCTAATTCTACGGATCACGATTTCGCGTCTGTTGATAACTACGCTTCTTTCGAACGCATTGAGATTGGCGTCAGCTTTTGATGATATGCTTACTGCCCACGGCTAGCTAATTACCGATCTAAGAGCATTGAGTAGTGGTGGTGGAACGTACGTCGACATTCGGCATGTCTGATAAAGGCTGGGTTATGCATTCGTAATCAGTTAGATTATATGATCGGTGAAAATGCGGTAATAACTTCTGGAAAACCGCGGATGGCTGCATGAATATGGTTTCGCCTCTAAAACGACGAGCTTTACGATGAAATTATCGCCATGCGCATTCATCAACATGTTATACTACGGCGTGTCTGAAAACACTGAACGTGTCGCTCGCTGATGACCAGTGATAACCTGGCCTGGCCAGTTCCTGGATTCCGTGATATCCCAATCCGTCCTCCATCCTGGAGGATGTTCTTTCAAAACGACCGATTTACGATTTCTCATATTACGACATCTTTACGACGCAATGTCGCGAACTATTATTTTCCTTCGGCGAAATGGAAGTTGACTGTTGTTCGCTGTTTAACTGAAAATGACGTTCGCTTGAACTTTCTGGTGACTTTTGATGGAAAATATTGCGAAGATACCGTATTTCGGAAGCGCGCGTAATTTCGAAACAGCTTCTCGAGAAAACTGGATGAGCGTGGGGCGTTGAAGCTAATTGACTGTATTGAAATCTTCAGTACGCAACGCCAATTGGTGCTCGTTGATCGAAATTACCTGTTCCTTTCGGGATATTTCAACAATTTATAACGCAAACTCTTGCTAAGGTTACATGTGATAACGCCGCAATCCTTTTCAAACGTCGACCGAGGATCGGTATTTCTTTGCGGGCGATACCTTTCTTTGCTGGCGAATTAACAACAGGCCGGTATGCCCTCTTTTAACTGACAGGCGGAGCACTTAACAATACAACCAGACACTTCTTTCAACAACCGGGCGGTGCCCGCCTAACGCTTATGGCGAACCTTCTATTACGGGCCATCGATTCCTATCGTGATCTACCTTCGATCTGCAGCCCACTTTTATGTTAATGCCCTCGAAGTTTGAACTTTTGCTGGTTTTAAACATATCTGTGGTTATTAAACTTTATTGACGAATATTTTGGAATTGATAACGCTAACTATCTTTATGCCATATTATGACCTTGATGCGTGTCAGAACCTGGCTGCTGCGCTCAATCTTTGGAGCGGATATATTTCTTGTGGGCGAACGCCATCTTTCACTTTAGAATATCTTTTCTTCGGTATTTTTTATGCTGTACTTCGTTAACCGAAGCTTCTGATATTTCCAAGGCCATGCTTTTAGTATGTTTATCGGGGTTTATTAGGTTTATGAAAATAATGTGTCTGTGGTATAATGCGCGAAAGCCAATGACGATCATACTGGTTGATGCGCGAATGGTTAATGCGCATATCGTTATCTATGCGAAGTCGTGGAGTAACCAACCCGTGATCGAAATAACTCGAATCATGGCATCAAATGACGCAGATTAATGAAATCACTCGAACTGTGAGCGCTCTTTACCATCTCCGAATACCCGATATTATAATGATATGGCGGTTGATGAATTATTTTGAGGCAAAATGGCCAGGCGATAAACGGTCTGATGCGGGGCAGCACAAATGCGTAGGGGCTCGCTGTTAAATGCTGACTGCCCTGTTATTGATCTCAACTATCTACGGAATGGTTATTACTCAGTTTTTAAAGGCACCATTTATGCTGAACGATCATGTGTTGTGTTAAGAATTTAGATATCTTTAGCTCTGTTTATTAGTACAAGGAGAACTGGAGCCTGCTGCTCAAACAATATTTCAAGATTTATCTTACCGAATGAACTTGAATATTCAATGGGGCTTGTTGATAATCAATGCGTTTGTAATATTGGTCGACTTGATCTGTAGTGAGCTTTATTGGTCATGAACATTTTGAACTACTTGGTTGTTGATCATATTAACTATTTGAATCTTGTGATTATCGCTATATATTACTGCGTATTGATACGAATATAATAAGGAAACGCCATTAAAGTATGTTGGACTGTTCTTTATTTGGTGAACGACATATGACCTTTTGACTTGGGCCCTATTTTCTTTTGACCCTTTGACGCTTTTGCAATGTTGACTCGGCACGGCGCTTTGACTGGCAACGTCATCGTTTATCGGCACCAACACTAACGGTGATGGTATTGATACAATATGCGCATACCGAAATTAAAGGTATCTATCAAACTAATAGCATAGTTACTGAGGACTTACATCGGGGTAGTGATATGATAACGTGCATGCGTGCTGCGTTCATGACGTCGATCAGTTCAAATCGCGGGCGTGCTGTCTGTGTTGCGGAGAACATGGAAGATATTACTGTCTGCGGCACAACGATCGTTCAACGACTGTTGAAGAAGATGCGTCTTACTGGCGATCGTGAACCATTGGTAATGATTCGATATTCAATATAACCGGCATACTAACCTGACGGCGTCTGAAGCACTAACCATGGTAGGCTATCGCGAATTGTTTTGGTGAATATTGTTTTTACAGATGATCCGGGACTGGCATTTCACGGTATTGATGGACGCGATGGCGTACTGTATCGCTGGAATGATATTGATTCATGATGTTGGGGTGAATAATGGCGCGGAACTTCCTTTGATGAATTGTTCGAACAACTGGAAGGTTAACCGGCTTATTGACATTCGCTTCTGCGGCGATGACCTAATTCAACGGACAATGCCGCCATCAACGAGAACTGTAGTTTCTTGCCGACTTTACCACAACGATTTTGCTGACGGTTCTCTTCGAAAGGTATGTTTGGACGAGATGGTCGACGTCTGCGCCAATATTTCCTCGTTATGATAACGTCAACGACGCAGCGAAACAGTCTGGTCGATGCAAAGCCTTTCGCTTTTCGTTACGATAAATCTATCGTCGTTAACGCTGCGAATGCCGTAGTGGCCGTTACTGAGCACAGCTGACATGGTCGTTTGACACGGGAATCGTGACGTCATTGTGATGAGAATTCTCCGACTATTTCCATTAAAGAGACGCCAATATTTTGACGTCGCGGGATAATATTTTGACAATGCACAGTTTCTTAATGTGGCTTTGGTATATACCAACACGGGCTTATCTTTTAAGCGAACTGTGGTATTGAGCGGAGTTGTCGTAGCTTGAAACCGACTTCATTTCATGTGACGACATTGCATGCGTCGACAGCCATGTATTGCGGCTTGGCAGATGCTGGCCCACTCAGCACGTACTACTGACCGGGCCGCATTTAAGTCACTCATGCCCGTGATGCCGGTGAAACTGTACTGTATTTTAATATTTTATTTGACGACGGCTGCTCACTCGGGCTGCTCACCCGCCGCGGGTGGCACAGGCAGAGATGTACGTGTACTGTAATGACAACTGGGCTAATATCAGTGGTCCGCCCCGTGAACAACGCTGATTTGTTAGCAAGCAATTCAACCGTTCAAGCGTTGATTTAGATCGTCGTTCTTTTGCCCCAGAAGCGACCGCACAAACATAAATGGTACTGTATCGTACTCGAAGCGTAACTTCAACAATGATAAAAGGTAAGATGAAGCGCGGCGAACTGCTGTCGCCAAATTCTGGAATTTTTCATTCGATTTTTGCGAATTCACTGTGTTGCTCAAAATTCGACCAGTTGACTACGCATATGCCCGATGTCGTTGCTTTGCGTGAAAGCCTCAAACCGTGTTTGAAATGAAGTATTTTACTTTCATGACAATGCAGAAAAGGGCGATGATCCCTTTCGGTTTCGGTTGTACAGAATATGATCTGTTTGATTGGCAGAAGTTCGTGAAGCTAGTGGGTATGGACAACGGCACTTCAACATGGCTGTGATGCGACGTTTCGGCGTAGTTAACGCTACCGGTGAAGGTGATAACTGCTGTTTCAGTGAAGTAACTTGTATTTCAATTCGCGTGATATAATTGAAACAAACTATTTGGTAATGACCGCTATCGGTCGGATGACTGCCCTTCATTTGCGTAATAAACATACTCGAAGCTACCTATCCACGCCAAAGAACTGTGCGCGAAAATTCGCTTCGGAAGTATACAACTGCAGAGAAAGACGAGGAAATGATAACGAACAGATGAGTATCGAAGACAACTACATCGTGCATGAACAATATCTTGTAACGACGTCGAAATTCAAAGGTGGTAAAGAAATGCGACGAGTCTGAAGTGTAACGGGTGACTTCATCGTGCGCGTGAGCACTGTTACCAGTACTGAAGTGGTTTCGGGATAAACATCTGGAAACGATCTCGCCCATCCATCTGTCCTTTCTTGGCGTGTTATAGAGACTTGGCGGGTGATCGGCGCGTCTGCTGTTTCCGCGTAACGACTTCTGCGAATATCGCGTTACGATGGCATTGGCTATTAACCTTACCTGTTGTTGACTATTTCAGCCATTCAGTCTCTACGATGACTTTGTTAAGGCCATGAGCCACCATCGTAACGATCCCTACTTGACTTTTCTGCATGACTTTCGCGATTCTCCAATGCCTTTATGTTCGCACCTTTAATATGGTGATACCAATCTATCTTTATTTTCTGTTTTAGAGATTTCTTTAATATTGATACTGGGCTATATCAAACCCATGATCATGCTCAACCAACACGCAGGTGATGATACCTCATGACCCGCAACCGCTGGCAGTCGTGTACAACTGCAGAAGTCATTCGAAAGATGATGATAGATGTCATTGTAATGTTACCGCTTTAGGACGGTAACCATGCTGCGAATTGATGAACTGCTGTCATTTTATACACGCTTTCAGTTCGGTATGCCGTTCTTGGCGGTGAAACGGTCTTGACCGAACGATCTGGTGATCGAACGTTAAATAACGGTGCTGCCATTAACGTATTGTCGGCAAACCAGCATTTGTTTTCCGATCTCTTTTGATGGCATGGTTACTGAAGGTTTATTCTGGCGGACATCTCCGGGTCGTATTATTGAGGAGACTCACCCGGGCTCGTTATTGAACATGCGATGGTTAGTGATGTACGCGTGTGTACGTGATGATGCTAACCTAGCGTTCTCGGTGTTTCGTTGTCAGGCTTTACTGGCAATCGATAATGGCGATTTTGGTATGATCGTTTGTTAGGCTGGCTTTTATCCTGGGTTGAGCTCTGATTCTGGATTTAAATGTTCGGTGACGAACAATGTTCGCAATATTAATTTCGCTTTTGTTCGAGTTGAGTTTTGTTTGAGAGGAATTCATCGACCGTATTCGCTGACGAATTGCTCAGTTGCGTGTGCGGCAACGTGCATTGGCTTTGGACAGTGACATCGATCCACCCGGCTGTGGTACTCTTTGAATGCGAAAGTCGTAACTGGTGCTACAATGGCTGCAAACATCTTCGGGGACCGGATTGATAACCATTCGATACATTGTTGACGATCGGGGAAAACCGGCGCGCCATTATTATATGCGCTATTTGCGCTATCTGCTCAATGAAATGCGGCGTTCTTCATCTGCGTTTTACCAGACCATTTGGTTTTGAAGGCATTTAGGTTGGACGGAACATGAAATACGTGACGCGTTTATGAATAACGGCGCTATTTCTATTCTTTGCGTTTCAGATATATTATTCTTTAACTACTATCGGGTCTTGAGTCATTAGATATATATAGATTAAGGCATGTTGCACAATGCTGAGATTGAGGAAGATACGACAATGCGAAGCCGGTTAGATTTGGATCCAATGTGCAAGATAACGTATGGTGCTTATGACAAAACCCAGGTGAGGTGAAGTGTGATGTCCCCGTCATTCGTGTCTTCTTATCTAATGGAACTCTGCTTTTAGAAAACTTCGATAATCAGGTGATAAAATCATCAATTTGATGACAACTTTACGACACGAGAATGAGACTGCTCCCTTGACGGTCTCACCAAACAAAATAAACATCTCTATTTTGTTTCCTGCATAACTGTTCTTTAAACAGCGTTTATTGAGTTGATGAAATGAACTGTCGCTGCTTACGGAAGCGCGAACCATCCTGTAAATTCGTCGCTGGCTTCTTTAACGATTCGTGCTCAAAAGGTAGTTTAAAAGAAAACATGTTCGGGCTTTCTTTCAACAAGGCTTCATCAGATAGGTATTTTTAACGATAAGTTAACCAATCAAACTTTAAACATTCAACTCTCCCCATTACCGACAGCAACTTTTCAACCGCGTACGGTAACTCAGTACTATTTGCACCATGTTTCAACTTGACGCAAACGGCTTAACGTGACCGTCTTTACAGTGCTTTCATCCCAAAACTTTCCACGGGCTGCCCATCCTACCGAACAGTAGGTGGATCACGGAAACCGACGTGATATGAACGACGTGGGCGCGCTAATGAATTCCCCGGAAACTTTGACGTATTACGCTGCGAATGCTGCGATACCGGCATGATGATATCTGGCAATCAATAGTAATGATTGGTTATGGTTAAATGATTTTAAAGGTATCATTTTCAAAGGTATATCGTGAACCCGGAATCGATGATAACTGAACGATGATGAATGAATCAAACCCGATTCGAACTTTGAGCAAAACTAACTCAATTATGCGTTATTGATTGCTGTTGATGGTGTTTATCGACGAATGGACGGAACTATTGAGACGATCTGCAATTTCGTTGTTATCGAGACGGACGGAATTTGAAGAATAGGTGCGCCTCTCTCCGCGAGATACGGCATGGACCATGTTTGATCGGCGATGATCGACGAGAACGACAAACTTCGAACTTTCACCTTCGGTTTGATGAATCTACGCTTGTTTCATAAAATCCAAAGACGTTTCATTCATTACGAACGATACCGGGTATATGCTACCAGGCTTACAATTCGTTTCGTATGCATCAGATCCCGATGCGACCGCTACTGCGGATAATGGTATCGAATGAAGAATTTGCTTTCACGCGGGTATACCGCTGATTCGATTCGTATACGACGATGGACCGTGCTTTAACCGACGCGAGATCGTCCGTGTAAACTTGCAAAGACGCTTGCAGAGCTGATTCGTGATTGAATGGGGACAAAATTCAAAGCGGATACCAACGACCATCAATATTACCGGGAACGCGCTGGTGCACCCGTCGAAGATCGACTGCGCGTTCGTATCCGATGTCGGCACGGTCATCACCCGATGCATACCGGCGAACGGCATGAAACGAACTACTTCCCTTTGTTGCCGCGAGCGATCGACCAATCGGCACCACCCTCGATTCGTGAAAATGCGCCGAAACTGAATCAATCGAGGTTGTGACCTGACTCAACGTATTGATGGCACGAACCAGAAGTCGATTCTGGCTGCTGAATACTCGAGAAAAGATTGCGTTAACAATATGACCGAAACGCCTGTTAGCTGAGGATAATAATGAACGCTCCGGTGCATATTTGGCGGCGGCGGATTCCGTTTGTGAACAAACAACGAAGATTATGCTGATCTCTTTTAACTTTTAATGTCGATGTGTATAAACGCTTCGTAATTTCGTAATGTCGGGGTAGGTGACGGGATTTTTAACGCGAGCCCGGCTTCACAGAAGTCTGCATGCGGTCATTGCGACAACAGTGACGATGGCGTACTTCGGGCATCAGCTGGCACCTTTCTTTGGAAGCATGGATATCGTTGCTTTCATCCAGACGCGAACTGCCTCAACTGACGAGCACATGACTTCGATGTGCCAGGCAGGCGGCACCGATTCAAAATAAGTGGCAGCTTCCCTGGTATCCGTCTGTCTCGTCTGATTCGACTTTGCATCCGAAGTGTCCAGCAATCCCGCGATCGATCTCGGTATTTCTTCGAAAAGTGGTTTAATGTTGAAAACATACCGCAAAATTTCGGGCCGAGTCGGTATTTTAACTCATGCGCTGACCTGTGTTGAAATATTGATGATGTTAATATTGAAGGATTGAATGCAATCTCACGGGTATCTCGTGATTTGTCCGGAGTCGGAACAATTATTACACACACCTTTACCCTACCTGCACCTGCACGCACTTGCGTGCGCATTTGCGCATTGCGCACGCACGTCTGAAGGTCGGCGGGTGCGGATGTTTTTCGATTCTTGGATGGCGGTATTGTGTGTGTGTGTTATTGTTGTGTCGATGATGATGATGATATTGTATTATTGTGTGTGTGTGTGTGGATAGGTGAGTTTTGATCGTTTCAAGGCTTCGTGATGATCGGCTATGTTTTGTGTTCATGAATGGGGCATTTGAACTGTAATTCCGGCATGTTTGGCGATTTGTCGCTGGCGATAAATGCAGCTGACTAGGCATCGGAATGTAACCATATAAAGCGAGATTTAGCCGGTACCAAGGCAATGAAATGGACGGGTTGGGCGTGGCCGGGACAGTAAGAGATCGCTAAGAAAGATATCGGTGATATGCTGTCTGAGCAAAGAAAAAACAAAGGCCGACCGAAATAAATGTGCGGCGGAAACATAATAGCCAACAGGCATTGATACCGGTTTCGCTTAAATCCACGGCAGGTTGTTGATAATATAAAAGGCTTGCGGAATCGAAGATTACGCTAAGAATTTCAATCTCAGCTTTAATGGTCCTCTTTAATCGAAGTCACAACATGCATAAATAAGTCGTACTGAACAATCCTTTGATAACGCATTTGACGTTGATTTATGGACGTGCGGTGTGTTTTGACGGATAATGGCACGCCAATGTATCTCTGACTGGTTAGATACGACACAAACTGTCATTCAGGGCCGGAGTTCAAAGATATCTGTTGATCAACAAATGTGATGAGCAGAAACGGCTTTTGTCAATATGTTTTTCAAATCTTTAACTTCCGTCTCTGCATCTTCTTTTTATCTTCAGCCAACTGGCGGCGGCTTTCGTCATCTTAAATAATCACTGCTTTAATTGCTGTTATAACTTTCGTCATATGATTTTCTCATAAATTGTTATGTTACTGCAGATGAAAGACTACATATCCGGTTATTCCGTGGATAATGCTGAACATGTCTGAACATTGAGCTGTTGCTATCATTATACCGAAGAACGAAACCGGTGGATAAATTTTGATCGTGAAAATGTTGGCAAACTCGCCCACAAATGATTGACTGGTCGGCACGATCGCTTTCGATCAACTTTTCAAGAGTCGTGACTGTCTTTCGTTTCACAAACTTCCGAGCGAACGCTTAACGGAGCTTTTAAAATGTAACTGTATGTGACGTCGTTATCTCCTTACACAGCTGACGACGTTCTGAAATGCGGTACCGCTCGTCGAAATACTGATGACAATGGACGCTTATTGCGTATGCGATATTCCAGCTTTAAAGAGATTCAGGTTACGGAACGTGACCGCTGAACGCTGAAGATTTGTCGATGGGATTACCGAGCGGCGGATGTTCAGGACTTTATTGCGGTTCCTTATATTATTTTTCGATCTTCAGGCATTCAATAAACGTAAGTTTACTATATACCAATGACGTTTTCAAGCTATTTGTTGCTTTAACGAATAAAGATTGGACTTCAGCCGGAACATTTTGAAGACAATCGGGGTTGCTTCAGGATATTACGCCTGATGATGATGAATAGTTTTACGCCGCGCCAACTATTATTCAATGACATTGATCTCTAAATAATCGGTCGCAGACAGACTTAATCGGTGATTAACTGGCATCGTCTGTGCGGCCTGAAGATTCAACAGAATCGGCGAGCCTGATATCACCGAATCTCGCTCTTTACGACAGCATGGAGTTACGAAGTCTTCATTGCGGTTTAAGTGCCGCGCACATCAGGCCAATACATATCATGCTGCTTAATAACTTCCTGAGTCGAAAGCCGTTTAACAATTTCGAGAGCATATAAGAACGGAAGACGGTAGATATTGACTTTATTGCTGAGATCGATGTGATGATACTTTGTTTGATTAAAATCGTTCGATAACTTCGCTGCCGTTCTAGGCAATCAGGCCAGCTACGATAACCGTCACAAAACAAAATGCGAAATTTCTTGATTCGCTCTATTCGACGCGCGTTCTGCTGCCAAACGGTATCAACTGCCATCGACGCACGATCAACATTCAACTTCTTTGGCGCCAAGTTCTGCGGAATTCGAGGGTTGGTTTTGAACAATTCGTATTGGCGGGGCCTCGTGGCGATCCCGCTGATTGTTCGGCATTTTGAAATTCGTATCGCGGTATCCGACCGATCGTATAAATAACGGAACAGGCCTGGTATGTTTCGCTGTGGAACGGTTCAATGCTTGATGGCTGGCGGTTGTATTGACGAAGTCGAGGGCGGTTGTTCCGCCCACATCATCCCGCCCGATCTATCGACTTCTGTACAACATTGGGCGCTGCGACATCTCCAACCTGCCGTCTGATGGTAAACCTGGATTCATCGTAATTCAATGCTCTCTGGGTCGCATCGAGACGAACGACGGCAGACGATTGACGTTGATGAACGACGTCGATGGACGTCGTGGATTGACGACCCGCAACCATTTCGAGGCGTGGAACGATCGACCTCTATCGGCCTGTTTCAGCCGACTTGTCTATCGCGTACAGGTGACGTGGTTGACGATCTTCTTATGTGACGTCTGCGTGGCGACGACAGACGATCAGGCAATGTATTTGTTCGGAACGACCTCGATCTTTCCACAATACGGCGGCTGCGTATCCATTAATAAAATCAATAACTGTTCCACTGCCGAACGCCACGTTCACGTTAGCGTTGACGTCGTCGGCATTTCGAAGCTGCCGTTTTATTGGTTTTAAAGTATTTTTTCAATTCTTGGTGAAATCTGAAGCTGCGTGCGTATAATGCGTGCAAACACGATTTGCCACTTTCCATGTTGCGACTGAATGGTTAACGTTCTCGGTCGATGGGGATCCCATTTCGGACATCGATGGCAATCGTCGAATTTCGGTACGTTTTATTGGTTTCTTTTGACTCGGCCATATATGCCAATATGTTGAGGAATAATGTTTAAAACTTTCTGGAAGTCGGTATGGTTTATGTTGATTAATTCGATAAATGTTGACCGCGCAAAGGAATATTGAATCTTTATTATTTTCATGACGGTCTGATCTTTGCTCCGGTCGTAAAGGATTCACGTCTTATCGGTCTGCATGGGCGCTGGGTCTGATAACTTTCGGCGCGTGGATTCGAAAACGTACGATGATGACCTACGTTATGATTTGCTGGCTGAAGATATCGTATTCGTAATGAACGTGTTGTAATGCCTGAATGGAAATTTTAACATGTTCGTCACCATTGAAATGTTGTTGATTTGTGATTTGAACGCTTCTTTGTTTCTTTGTTTCATACTGAACAAGCGAACAAAGGATTTACTTCGGATGCTGTAGATTTATGTAATATTCTTGGCGAATTAATGGCGTGATGCGGTGATCGGTTGTCGTTCACGGGGATGTTAACTGGCAAATATTGCGCGGATAATGATTGTGAATGGAGACACCTTTAGATCAGGTTTGAACGGCATTGGTTTTGTTGATAAATATTCAATGACGCTTTGTCTTCGAGATCAACAATACGTCGGCAATGGATACGCTAATATTATGATGAGTTCGTCGATATCGACTGACGCAAAACGTCGAAATATGGCGCGATATGGCGATAACGACACTGACGCCAAATCGAAAAGATTGACGATATCAAACGATTAACGCAGTATTGGCAAATACGGTTTTTGGGTTTCCTTTTCACGGTTTACTGAAATTGCTTTATTCGCAAAACCCTGGATAACGATGTTTCTTACAAAACTAAACTTTATGTTACCTTTGATGAGCTTTGCCTGGATACGATCGTGGTCAATGATTGAATGGAAGCGTATGGTTGACTGTGTATATGGATCGTGACAATGGAGTCGGTCGATGGCGACGATGTTGATATAAGGGACGCTTTTGAGATGCCGTGAAAGTGAACGTGGCATTATAAACGATGGCTGGTGTAAAATAACCCAACTGTGCTACGAGCTTTATTGGAGATCATGGCACAAGGTCTCGCATGCGCTACTCAAAGAGCGAATGGAGGTTCGTCAGCGGACGAACGATATGACGACGTTGAGCTGATTCATCGGCAGATATCGAGGTACTGGGGAGTAAACGACATCAATCGCTGGTACAACTCCGGTCTGTCGTTATGCGATCGAGTGATCATGCCACTATATGACACGGACGTTTAATACGATGGACTTTCTGTCGGGTATCAAACTTTCGCACATATCTTTATCTTATACGTTTGCCAGCTCCCAAAAATATAAAGCTGTTAATCAATAGATGGTATGGCTCAACACTGAAAAACTTGCAAAATCTTTGAGATGACAGCGGGCATATGGCGTATGACGATCCGTCATACCTGGCTGGCGACTAATTCGCCGTCTATGGTGTCTGATCTGTGTTTTCGCTTTATTCATGACCCGCACAGGCTGCCCGATTTTTACGGTAAACATGTTTTTCTGGAATCTATTGCATCCCGCTGAATGCAGAAGAGTAGGCACCGAAGTCTTCGTATGCTATTTTGCAGTTGTGCGTACAGGGATGCAAGTGGAAACTTCAAAGGCAGTTTTTTTCTATTTTCGACGGTACTGAGAATACCAGATTCTCCAGTACTGGAGTGTGGTGATTGCAATTGTGTTCATGTTGTCTTTAATGTATCAGCGTCGCTTTTCAATGCCACAATAAACATTTCGCAGGTATTTGATTTGCGCTGTCAACGTGGATGTGCATGCAAAGTATTTTCGGTCGCGTCATCCGCTTCGCGTGCATTCTTTGGGAATGAGGAGATTAGAAGCGAAACACTGAATTTAGTTATTTCAAAGTGACACCTGAAGCATTCACTGTAACGGGACACCACCTGCCATTGCCGTATACTGAACATTACTTTCGATTTCGTGGCGAAACATTAACGTGACTGAAGGGGTATCAGATATGATTGGAATTGAAATACTTGAATCACTGGGAAAGTCATACCTGCAAACTGGGATGGATTTACGATTTCAATCGTAAATGCCGCAGTGGCATGAATACGCTCGAGCACAGTGACTCCGGGCTCGACACCGGTCTTTATTGTACCCGATTAATGCCGAGCGCCAGTGAAATATGGCTGAATACCATGTTTAACGTCTTTATTTTGTTTGATCGTCAGGCTCCACGCCATGGTGGACGTACGCCGCGAGAGGCGGAGGAAAATAATTTGCTATTATTCCGCGCGAAGGCCTGTTCAAACTGATGCTCAACTGCTGATAGTCTGAAGCTGATGTGGGTGCCTTTGTTACGGTGTAGATATCGTTGAAGCGATGATTAACCGCTGGACTATCGCTTGGAAGCCAATTCTTTGAACGGGCGAACGGCTGTCTGGCTGGCGCTGAATGCCGGTTAACAAAGGCCGAAGATAAAGGCGCCCGAGCCTTGATATTATTAACCGTTGCTATAGCTATCTTATGAAAATACAATAACTTTGTTTTGTCGAATGTAATGATGTAAGTATCTCTTACATCATACAATTATCGGCTTTTGCGTAACCGACCTACGAATCGAGATTTCAGTTAGAATTAGAAGTGAGGTTATTTTGACGAAATGCGTATCTTGTTTTGAAGAGACGATAGCGAGTTGCTAAAGTTTCGGTCAGCAGACATAAAAACAACAAGACTTTGATTTCTTCGTAATCTTTACAAGTGCGTTACTTTCGGTTTTGGATAAGATGTTGCATTGTTGCGTTGAAATCGCGTGCGTTTTGGCGTTATTTTGCGTTAATTTTTGTTTTCTAACATCGGTAAAATCAGGGTGAACGTTGTATGGCGATACGTATCGGGGTCGTCAACAGCGAATAATGGTTTGAAGAGATGATTTTGCGTTTGAAATCGAGACTGTGATATTTTCCGATTTTCGACATTTCGGGTGATCGATTCGAATGCGGCGTCCCGATATAAATGATCTGTCTTCCGTATGTTGTTCGAACAAATGAACCAATGGCGGTAACGATGAAGTCTGGAGTAAACTTCGGGGGCTGGTATGCGAAATCCATTTTGTGGTGTGTGGTCGTAGAATCAAACTTAGGTAAACTGCGCAAAGAACGATTTGAAAACTGGAATCGCTTTGTTCAAATGACTCGCTTCGGTTGCTGAAGAACTCGATAAATGATAGTTTTAATTCAGAGATTTATTACGCCAGATTTATTGAGCAGTTGACACCAGGCTTGTGGTCGTTACGAAGATAACTGTTGTTTCAGTAACCGCGAACTTGAAAATTGACCAGATTTTGATCCGTTTTATATCAGGTGGTGGCGAGATCCTACACCAATTGAAGCAAAATATGCAAAAACGGCATTTTAATAGACGGTAAAGGCTTAGATGAAACTGTACAAAAGAAAACGATTTTAAACTGTAATCGCTTGTTTAGTAACTCTGTTTGCACTGAAGGGCTTCGTTTTAATTTTCGACGTCGTCATCGGGATTCAACTCGTCTAGGTTTTCGCTATTCATGCATGAATATTGAGGTTCAAACGGACGAAGTATCGGCTCTCAACTATGTTGTATGTCTGGTTGCAATGTTTGAAAATTCAAATGATTGTCCTAAAAACCGGTCTGAAATAATGAAATCAGCAGTCAAATCTTTGAATCGATGATGACGAATCATCAATACTATGCTGAACATGATATGATATATCGGTATACCGATATCCAGAGATAGCAATGGTGCGGTTATGGGCATCTGCTATCACGCTGAAGCTGACAGTTCGATTCCCGGATGAGCATTTGCGTAACATCGCTGGTTAGTACTGGATCTACGCTGTCTTTCGGTTTGCGCAGCTGTAAAATGAACGCGTGTTATGTGCTGGCTGATGTTTAGTTCGTTGCGCCTTACGAAACGGCATGTGCTGGCGAAAACTGCGACAATAATGATCGAAGGGATGGCGCCGTGGTAAACGACAATAGCGCCGGATATAAGCGGACTATTACTGATGCGAGATGCCAAATGAAGTTGTTTTCTGCAGGTTGCGAAACATAATGCCCAATGTTGTGATGACTTAATAATAAGATTATTACGTGCCGTAATTTTGGATATGACTTTGTATTCGGCTTCGAAAGAATGGGCTTTCAACGTTGGACGTCGAATATCAGTTTGACTGGCGCCCTCATGTTATGCCAAAGAATGAACGTCTGAAAGGCATTTCATCTGTACTCTGAACTGTTAAATACAATGAGCGAAGATTTATAAGTAATGTTGAAAACCAATGTGAGGCATTTAATCTATTTTTGATAACTGTTGTCGCTTCGATCTACTTTCAACCGAATTCGTATTCACTAACTGTCGCTGATGATTCTGGAAGTTCTGAGTTTTGAATTTGAATTGAAGCTTCAAACATTAAATGATATTTTGTAATCTGTTTCAAATGTTGATGGCGACTGCCACTTACGTCCAGCCATCGCTGTTAACGATATGACTGGAAATAAATCATAATGAACTGACGATAATGTCGCTGGTGACTTTATTTCTACGTTATTGGAGACGAATGATATTCCTGTTGAAGAGGAGTAATCCTCCAACCGGATAATGCCGATCGCTGGAAAATCATGAAAAATAATGATGAAAACATATTAGCACGACCACTATGAACGAAGTAAATTCAGTCGGTTTAACTGCTGATCTACCCGTATCTCATCATAGACATCATAATGCTCGGTCCTGAATGTCACCTTTTATGCTGTTTTGTGATATTTCAAAGAGACGTAACGCGCAAATAGAAAACGATGATTGATTAAAACATTTCTTGGTGGTTAACTAACTTTATCTGGGCGGTAACGGATTAGGCTAACCGGGCGTTAAATGTATAGTTGTTCAAAGGCATGTTGTCATGGATTAAACATGTGTTAACGTCGCTGGTCTTCCATACATGGTTCGTTTACTTCGGTTTGCAAAATGAAGCACCGAAATCTACCGGAAAGAGTCCTGCCTTTACGACGAAAATGATCCCGTCGATGGTTGAATGACTCAATGGTTGTCGCTTGGGCGTGTCGGCGTTACGAGCGTTTTCGACGGAACGCAAAGGTTCCGTTTATTTATATTTCCAGTTGCTCCCGGCTCTATTGAGTTGCTTCACGGCTATAAACTATGATGAATCCGTAATCAATATTAGGCATGTTGATCGTGAATGAAAATGTATAAAATATTACGCAGTACGCCTGAACGGCTTGCCGTCTTTAATATTTTGAATTTCAAGACCTATCGCTCACTCCTTGAAATTGCCATGACTATATTATGAGGCTGAAAGATGCTATCATATCGTTGTTAATCATTTGCCAAATCTTTCGAAACGTGTATGAACACGTTAAATCTTTTAACGCATCAAACAACTATAGATGTTGAATGGTCTTCTGCTATCTGAAAATGTATTCAATGCTGAAAACTGAATGTACTGCCGTGCTGAAATGTAATCTTATGAAGTTAACTTGCTGCTGGTCAAATCATCTGCTATCGACCTTGCTGCAGATGTAAGTGTACTGATATATCGTGGTATCTGAACGCCTTCGCAGAAGCGCTGTTCGAATATTTGGCATGAGAAACTGCGTCTATTTATGAATGAATTTCACCGATACTTTCGTGTCGAAATGAACCTTTTCATTTGAATTGGAAATTCTGGTGACTTTGCAACAAATGCGCCAATTCTTTGTTAATGACTTCAGGCAATGTGATACATATTTCATAGAGATGTATTGATGAACGCTGCAACATTCGGCGAGTACTGATATTGTGCCATAATCCTTCACCCATATGAACCCATCGGTGTATGTTAACATGCGAATCTTGTTATGGAAGCAAGTTAAAGGAATTTCCCAGGCTATCATCGTGTGTGCTCTGACGAAAGATATGTGTTGTGTTCGCTCTGACTCGATATTCAAGCATTTAATCGAAATGACTACGAAAACAGACGCATCGCTTCGCGGCGAAACAGATACGTACTTTTAACAGTGTTGGTAAAATATGATTAGGTATCACGGTTGAATGATTACCCAGGTAGACTTCGAAATGGCATGTTAATTAACGTGATATCGGTTTTAACAAAATCGCCAATAATTCAAAACGTTGCCGTTAAGCTTTGGTCGTGTTCGAATGTTTTCGTAAACCGCTTTCTGTTTTCAGGCGCATTTCTGTACTGAAACGCCAATTACATCTTGCATTCATATTCGGCGACGTTAAACGACCGACTGAGACGAGTATAATTGCTCGGAATTCGAGTCGAGTACAGCTTTCGGAATCAGTAGAAGATCGGTATCGAAGGCTTCTATGGCATTTGAGGGCGAACAATAACTGTCTTTCATTTTGACAACATTTACCGTATCGTTGGTAATTGAGGCGGTTTAGTTTTACGCCGCGCTCGGCAACTATTCAACATGGCGGCATTCTATCGGTCTGGGCACCGAACAATCAGTGATCAACAACATGAAGCATCGATATTAATTGATGACATATGTCAACCAGATCGGCGTCTGTTCACCCACGTCCGACCAGTCGCCTCTTACATTTGAAGCATGAGTTGAATAGATCGCTATTCTATTATTCACGGTACGGTAATTATCCGGTAATGGAGCATGGACACAATTGCTGTAATTTATCTTTGATGGCGAGCTTGATGATGGACCCGGTGACGGCGAAGAACAAACGTTCTGTTACTGGCGAGGGAATGCAATCGGTAATATATATTGATTGGAAGCAGACGTGAATAAATGGCTTGGTCGGTTTTAATGTCTTTATTACCAACTGGTCAGTTTTCTACAGTAATCGATTGCATATTCGAAAGTTGACGAATGTATTTGCTTATTTCGGAAGTGCTTCGACAATTCGAGTACACCCATGCGGTACTCGTTCCATTGTTCTACTTCGTCCCCGGCCTACGAACTTCTGACACATTTTGGGGTATCTGGTACAACTTCCAGACACTGGCACCAATACCCGTGTCTGGGTAAAGTGAGGAAGCGAAGATATTGGTGAAACTTAACATTGTCGAAAGACGGCGCGGCTGAAAATGAACGAAAATTTCGGGCTTTCTGTGGCATTTTCTCAGAGATTTTCGAACGCCGATTGAGCGCCAATGGCTGGAGAAATCAGAGGTGGGCTGAATGCAATGCGAAGATATTCAACAGTTACACGAACTGTCGAGACGCGCCATGACATTACAAAATCGCGGAACGACTGGCGGTAAATAATCGGCATTTACTGGCGTACTTCTGTATCTTAAAATGAGATTAATACGTATCTGTTTCTCTGGTGAAAGGTAGAATAGGTATACTGTCGCCATATCCGCGTCCCCTTTCGATATCATAATATAATCGTTCGGATCTTTTCGCGGTAATTAAATTATCCATGTGACGCTGTTCAATATCATCATGCGTGGTGCTCCAGAGGTACCGGTATGTTATATTCTTTGAGAATGTTTGTTTGTCATGAAGAATTCACGTTTAATATTAAGCATATACAATCCAAAGATGAGCAGCCAGGCGCATCGTATACAACCGCAACATCTGGATTCTATGATGTGCATGGTCGGTTTCAAGCAACTCTTCGTCGAAATATCGAAGTCAGTACATATCTGCTGAACTGGCGTCATGGCGGTGTTAACGCCGTTTGCGGTTATGATAATTGCTTAACGTCTGTTTAACTGTTAAGATTAACACGAACAACAACCCTCTGTTGACAGGTAACGATCGGTTAAATAGCAACGGCTGGTTAAAGGTAACCATTTTATAGACTTGTTCTGATAATGGTATGAAAACCAAATGTTACTGCGAGAAATTCCTCAGGATCTGCCGCTATTACATTTGTCGCTATCAATGATTTACCTGAACATTGCAAAATATCACGGCAATGTTGGCCGATGTTACATCGGTATCACCGTTGCGGAGAACATAATTCATAGAGCTGCTTTCTCAATATGTTGTGGTGAATAAATGGAGCGAAAATTAACATTTATATCTGGCATACTTTTGGAACGAGAGGAAGTGATATTAACGATTGCTCTCAACTACATGAAACGGTATGGTTTAACAATAAAAACTTTCGTATTATGACGGTACCTCGGCAACCTCGGGGCGGCAATAATTTTTAATAGGCTTCGTCCTTTCGTGAACGCTTTTAATATGTTGATTAATCCTTTGTCGTTTGTCAAAGAAACGATGGTTATTATGAATATCTGAATCTATGGACACTGACGGTAACTGTCATCGGGCATTGATGACATTCATGGTTTGAATATAATGGGGCTTTATAAATCGGTTTACTAACAATGCCACAAATCTGTTTTCGAACCGAAGAAGAAGAATAATGCCGATATTTAGATCGTTAACCTGGCATATGATGCGAATATAATTTTCTGTTATTACCGAGAGTGGTGGAAATTACGTGATCTGCGCTTCCCGGCAAATAAATACGAATCGTTGGCCATTTAGAAGGCGGCTAACTGGTAACGTGATAACGTGTTGTCGTAATGCCGTGACGAAGTGATATTTTACCCGGTGCGCTGCATCGATATAATGTTTGATGGCGATTTCCAGAAATTTGAGCGTACGATATGGAACAGTTTTTATTGATAACAACTTCTTTATTTCGTGATTATATTCGATTTAGTTTCTTTGCCGTTGTCGAAGTGACGTAGTGGAGAACGCTATTGCGTATTATGGCTAATGAAGCTACGTACGTTATAGAGGAACAACATATTGCCGCCAGTCAGTTGAAGCGATAGCTGATGAAGCCAGTGGTAGAGATAGTGGTGAAGATACAGAAGGAGATGTTTATACAATAGATGCGTGTTTGCTACAATAGATTGAGCTGATGAAGGTCGGATCATAAGCTGATGAATGGTATCAAAGTCGTGATAATGACATAACGTTTGATGTGTTGCGATTGAAGTCACGTTTGATGGCGGAAAATGTCAGACCCTTTCAACGATGATTGAGGTTGCTTTGATAATGATCGAAGATAACTTGTTGTTGTCGGTAGCAACGGAAGTGGATGTTCATAGCCAGCTGTCACCGGTTTATTTTATAAATAACGTTCATTGACGATGAGTTCTTCCGTTGGCGACTGGAAGACGACTTTGACTTTGACTGATGTACGCCGCTTTTAACGTATTCCAACAACGTCGCGACGTGAATGAAGCTTCGCACATTGTACCCGTATTGATTCGAACTTCGCGTGACGAGCACCAGGCTCCCGCCTTATGGCTGGAGGATTTGTGTCTATATTGTCTGTTGTTTCGAGAGTCGTGATTTACTGAAGAATGAACATCTTGATGAGGGCTGATTCTGGTTTCGATCTTTGGCAGAATGGCGATTGCTTCGTATTTCGAATGGAGTAGTATTGCGTTCTGAACTTTCATGGGTATTCAGGCCCTAACCTGGCAGCAGGTTTGTTGAGCGATCGTTTTGGCTCTTCTGGTCAATGGCAGAGACCCGATGGTGGTTGGGGCCAGCAGTGAATGTATAACTCATAACTCATAACAGTAGTGTCAACTTCCCGCTGTATACTGCAGAAATTTTTGACTTTACTTTGATAACGAGGAGAAGTGATGAAATTCCAGTATCATTTGAAATGCATCAATCAAATACAGCAAATAGTGAACGGAGGCCGACTGCTATGTAACGAGAATAACCAGCATCAGCATTATGATATCGCCAGTAAATAACCGGCAGAATTACTCTTTCTCATGTTTCAATGTATGTAGTAATATGATGAAATAATACGAACCAGGTGGCAAACAACATATATGTCGATCGAAACATAAATAAATCACATATGAAATGAACTTCAAATATGTCATTGCGTCAACGTGAAAATGGTTAAAGCCGAGAAACGTGCAACGTAAACAAACATCATTGTTGCAGGTATGCTTATGGCTTCAAGGTAACCAAAATGGCGTTTAATTGACCCGAAGCTGGCAATAAACCGAAATATGACCATAAGCGTCAACTCGAACATAACCAATGAAGCGACAACTTTATTTTCGAGAGCACTTCCACCAACTCAACGGCTTTCTTGGGCGATGATACTTCGCGGCAGTGAAGACTTTAACGTGAAATTATGAAACCGCTGTGCTAACAGAGGTAGAAGGCCAACGGCTGTCTGGTATCGGCCATGCCCCGCCGCATGTCGACGAATGTCACGGTATCCTGTCTGACCTGAAAATTATGTGAGCGATGCCGAGCTTGATGCAAATGCGAACAAGAACATCCATCCCGTTTGGAGATGTCACTGAAATTCGCTGTGACGGCAATCCGAGAACTGGCTGGCGTCGAACGATATCCCAACTTGCTACTGCAAGCAAAACTCTTTGTTTGGGATGAACTGGGATGCATTTATTGCGGGTACACTGGTAAACCCAACTGAAGTCTTTCGCAATGAGGATCGTGAACTGCGGCATAACTGGCCTGTGTTCAGCGATAACAACCGAAAATAAAACATGCCGGCTTCCGTTGTCATGTTCTGGGTGGGGCCTGAACGTCCTCGCTTCGCTGCCGTTAAGAAAACCGCCCTCTTCCGACTCTACATGCATGCAATGATTAGCGTTGAAACTGCACTTTTGTATTGTGCATGTCAAGGCCTCGAGAGATGTTTGCGTGCGGGGCGGTTTGTCGATTGTATTCGGGACGGTGTCGTTTCGTCATTTGCTTTAAAGATTTCGATTTGGTTCGTTTTACTTCATCAACGCTTGTTGGCAAAGCGGCCGAGATTTCCGCTGTGACGAAGAATTATCGGGTCGCTTTCCGACTTCATTATTGATAAATTCGCCAATACCTTGGTACCAAGAACTTGAACAAATCCATCATTTTAATAACTGAGTTATCGCCCTAACAAGCTTATTTGATAATGAAATACGGCAAAACAAACGCCCTTTACAGTGATTAAAACTGTTATTACAATTTGCGTAAACATTATTACGTTACCGCAACGAAACCATTACCGGTACGCAATTTCTGCAATTGCGTTTTTAATACAATTTACGTCGAAGTTGCTGCAAAATACAATTTCACACAATTTACGTCGTATTTACCGAATCTTGAGAAGATGATATTTTGAACAGGTATGATATTGGCAATTCCATTTCAGGTCATGGTGGAAAATCAACAAACGTTAATGAAGCTTTGATAGTAAACGTGGGCATGGATATGGGAATGAAGTTGAATGAAATGAACATTTGGAATGCCATTCCCCGATGCTGGGAAGATGCGCTGGCGTTCACATTGTGAACGGATCTGCACCGTTGTCCGGTCGAATGATGAATAAACCATTGTTAAAATTGTTCGCGGTCAAAGGTAAAATTCGTGGACTTTCAAAATTGTGAAATCTTAACCATCTCTATTTATGTTGAGGATAACGAATATTTACTATCTGCGCAACACTATTTTAACTTCAATGACCTGACAATTGGCATATGTAACGATACGTGGTTATCAACTCTTAAAGCTGTTAATTTCTGAAACGGCTTTGATCCAGGCATTAATCCAATTTTATCTCAACCGCTATGGTTCAATCTTGACTTCAAAACTCTACGCTGTTTACGAAATTGAACTGGAAAAGGATTATGGCTATTGAGATGATTTATATCAATGAGAATCTTTAAAGAAGGTATCATATCAAAGACGCTTTTAATTTCGAATATTTACTGAACATAACTGAAACCTACTTTAAAGCACTGTCTTCAGTGGTGGTGAATGTTAACAATGCCGGGCTACGACTGATCAAAGCGTCGAAAGGCTGCGGAGACTTTGCGATCAACTTATTTGTAATGATAATATCAGGCATTTTGATAAACTTTCGAGCTGACTTTTGATTGGAAAATCAAAATTTACGCAGTTTGTGTTGCTTTGCAAAATGGTAATTATTGTCGTATTATTGCTGGATATCGGGAGACTTTCAAACATTTTGGATAGACCTACGGAATTGGCAACAATTATTATCATCATTATCGAACAATGTTTGGTTGTTACTCAACGTAATCATCGTCATTTAACGCGAGATTCGCAACATGATATGGCAACCATGAACTGCTATGAAACTTCTAAAGTATTCTTTCGATGAAGAAACATATCGGCAAAATGATAAAAATAAATAATTTCCATCGTAAATGGAACCTTCGATGACTCGAGCTATGACTTGGCCACTGGCATTATCTGCATTCTCTATTTAATGGTTATGCGTATTATAAATGACGTATCTACTTACCAGCGCATCATGTAACCTATTGCCAAGCCATTGCGTATCGCGACTTTATTTGGCTATTTTAATCTTGAGGAACGCAATAAAATGAAGCGAAAACAAAGCTTTTCGCTCCGCATGGTTACTTTCGAAGCAGCCGGATTTTGGGTTATCGAACGCCCATTCGACGAACGCATTTAGAAGATTCCCGGTGAGGCCTTCCACGGTATAATTGAGCAGTCACTGGCTGATGGAGACGCAATTTGGAGTTAGATTGCTGAAAATTTGTTGTGAGCCAAATAGAACTTTGTTATCGATTAAATGTTCTTTCTTCTCCAGGTGATTTTTGTATCGGTACTATCGAATAAAACGGCTTTGGCTCGCTGAGGAAGATTTGATATTGTTTATTGACCAGAAAGACTTGTATGGCATGTGTACAACAGGTTGACTGCGTTGATTTGAATATAGACTAATGTACATATTTAACGGTGATTTGCGGTAAACATGATATACGCACTGCGTACAATAATAGATGCGATTGGCGAATCGGTTACAATTTTAACAATACTTTCTGAATTGTGACGGTTATTGTCTTCGGTAACGCATACAATAGACATGGCATAATACTGATTGACTCGGCTTGCTGTTTCCATCACGGATAACCAACGGCATACATATCGTTAAGGCTGCAGTAGTGTATAATGAAGTTCCTTCGAAATGATGACAAACATTCTCGCATCCATGACTTATGATGCGTCATCAACTTACAAATGTTTATTCTAAATAAATCGCTCTGATGCGCTATATCTTGGCTGTTGAAAACATATAAACATCTTTGACCATATGAATATTTGAGTCGCATTTATCTTTATTTGATTTATGTGACGCAACGCTGTCGCAGTTTCAAAGCTGAAGCTAATGTTTTCAATATGACCGACTCCATGAATTTAAAGGGTTAAACTGGAATGTTTGACCAAAATATACTGTTTGTGCGGCAATAAAATTCCAGTACTGACTTTTCGTCCGTCTTTCGAATAGGCATATTATGGCTTCATTTCCGACTGGACTATTCCGACCTTGATATTGGCCGGAAGCGACAGTAGACAATCTGTTCGCTGGTCGCCGGGCGAATGACTTTGTGAAGGACACCGTTTACTGACGGCTTCATGGTGTCGGTTTCGCTCCTTGGTACACCGAAGACATCGAAGTGTTGTCGTTCTGTGGTAAACGTAATGATTATGGCAATGTCTTGTTAGTGTTTTGACGGACGAACATGAATCCATGCGACGCGACGAAAAACTTCTATTTGTTCTTTGGATTTTTGCGAAAATGATGAAGAGATCAGGAAATTAACTGTAAAGCCCGTGTAAATATGAAAAGTTGATGTATAAGCATTATACTGCGTAACTGTTTCCACCGAACGCTCGGTTTCGCGCTTGCTCTTTGTTATTATGCTTTAGGTGATGTATCGCTAAGCACATGGTATTCATCGGCATATGATTAACTGTGACCGTCTGCTCTACGGCGTGTTGTCTGACGAACGACGTAATGCGATGATAAATATTGACCCGACAATGATATTGCTGCTGTCAATGTTTGCAGGATTTTCATCTGACCGTGAACCTGATCTCCCCAATCATCCGTCCATCCATCCGTGAAATGAGTTAAAACTGGCGGCGACACGTCACTCGCTCACGTCGCTAATGACGGTAACATCACCGAGCTGGCTCTTCCGCGTATTCTTGCATTCACCGAACGAACACGCACGCACAGGCTTGCACGCGCGTACGATGCTCCACTGCTGCCACTGCTGCTATGCTATACTATACTGCTATGCTGCTGCTGCTATATACTATATATATACTCTTTCTGCTATATATATATATATATATATATATATATGCGCGTACTGCTCGCCCACCATTATGCTCGAATACATTTATATTGGCTGAACGAAAATATTGAGGAAAGGCTTCGTGCGTCGGTTGCGCGATCATTATTGTGGCTGCGCGGAAGCGTGGCGTACTGCCAATTGGCGTGGTGCGTGCTGCACCCTGTTTTTCGGCGTTGTTGTTATGGATGTATTTTCGAGGAGCATTGATAACTGCTGCTTGATGCTTGACATGCTGTACGCCAGAAGCTGGCTTTTGACAATTCCGTTTCGTCGTGATGACTTTAATGAATACTGGCCGAAGGAAGAAGGCTGTCCGTTCGAAATTACATGCACTGCCAGATCGGTCGGTATGAAATAGTTTGGCTGATCGAAAAGCTTTCCTTTTCATCGAGCGAGACAAATCGTGTTGAATAAATGATCGAGGGCTGGCGATTGGCATTCGGTATGTGTTCACGACGTGCGATACAACGGCGGCTTCGATCGTTGCAACCGGCTTCGGTTATCTGCGGACTTTCATTTTCCGGTTGACTTCATTTCTTTCTGAACGCGTCCCAGTTATTGACTATCAGCTCGGCATCCAGTCGGCATTCTTGCCAATACGGCAGTACGTCTCAGGGCGTGGTGAATGAGGATACGGGTGCAACCGCATCGATGTATTTCGGCATATCTGACTAGCGGAGTTGTATTCACTTCGCATAAGTTATATAGTCTGTCAAAATACGACGACCAACTTCTGGAATAGCGCAGTGTACGTATAGATAATGGTTCGCCTCTGAAACGATGAAGCACCACGGTGAAGTTATCGCCGTACGCGTGCGATTCTCGGCATGTCACATGCTGCGCGACGATGGACTGAGCATCGCTGCCTTCAACATCTGTGAAGTTGGCGATTGTTCCTGACACCTGTTCATATTGCGGCGGCTTTGATGGAAAATGACTTACTTGCCGTTGAAGTTCAAATGACTCCATTAGGAATTTTCAGGAATTTTAACATAATTCTGATCGGCTGGCAATAGCTGGATGAATCGGAAATTACCGTCATGTTCGAGTTCATTTGCGGCGATGAAATTCAATTTTAGTATTCAGGTTACATAGCGCCTGCAATATCATAAATTGCCTCATCGGGCTCAATTATCAACTCTTGCGAAGGCGGTACCCTTTCTTTGACGGGTATCTCTTTCTTTAACCAGGCGAGTCCCCATCGAGCAATACCATCTTTGCGGGCGGAGATAACTTTCTTTTGCGAATACTTCTTTGAGCCACCGAAGATTTATTAGGTTTGTAAGTATTGTGATCTCGGCTGATAATTAACGCTTGCGACATGGAAATCGCTTGTAGTTGATGCGCAATGGTGTGACCGGAAATGTGCCGTTAATCGAAACGGAAGTCGTGGAAGTTAAACGGCTATTGATCATCGCGATACGGCAATTCATGGTATTACGAACATCGCTCGGTTTTAACGCTTCAACTTCTCGACTGCCGATGCTATATTGATGAGATGAAGGCAAAATGAACGAAGCGATAATGAACTACGGTGCGACTTCGTAGCGTAAATTATGTGCATGCTAATGAAGCGCCCTATTGTGGTTCAATATCTGAAATGTAGTTGATATTCGATTTTAAACTCCTCTGAACGTTATTTATGTTTTAACGTTATTGGAATATCTTTGGCTCGTTTACGTGGAGCTTTATTGAAACCGGGATGGAGAACGTCCTGCTGCGCTTTCACGAACGTGTGTTCTGCCGCGTCGATGTGATCAACAATCAGACATCATATTCATCTTCCAAACTATTGATGAATTGACCGATGATGGCTTTATTGATGTGGTAATTATGAACATTTGAACTTTAATGAATGTTGATCACGCTATCGGCTTTAACTGGATGTTGATTTCGCTATGTTGATATTGATGCCAGATATATAATGAGCATATTAGGCTATGATGGTTGTATGTTCTTTATTTGGTTGACCTATATTTTCATTAACGGCTGACGCGATTGACCATTTTAACGGTGTAATCAGGTTTATCAACCAACGCTAACGGTATTTTATGAAGTTGAGTACAATTACATACTGGGCATCAAAGACTGTGCGTAAACTTTAAAGATCTGGGATTTATCAAGGACCCAAACTCGAGTTGGTGACGTATCAACGTACGTAAAGCTTTACGTTCGTGATCATTTCGTCCTTAACGTGTGCGTTGTTGATGCGCATTCGAAGAACGGTACAATGAATGCCACTGGTGACCAACCCTTTGCGATCGTTCAGATAGGCGTGGCGCGTATTTCTGTATTTCACAACGTTATGAACCGTTGGAATCGTCGTGGAAGTCTCTGGCGGAACTGGAGCTTCTGGTGGTTCTTCACCAGTACAAATGACGTCATCGATCGGCTTCCGCACCTTCAAGGCAGGACGAGATCGGATCAAAGTGGGCCATCTGCGCCATGATTTCCGGATTTCCGCGACGAACTGCCGTATTTTTCCAACTTTTGGTTCATTGGCTGGATTACCGAGATCGAAGACGACGATCCGCACCGTTAGATCGGTTTCGATATTTTGCGACTCGCGGCGCTTAACATGGAAGGCATCAATCATCGGTCGGCCGTTTTGACGTCGATCGATCGGTTGATCATCACCATGAGGTTTTGACAGATCAATGTGGACTATGGATATGAGGAAAGACGTCGGCTGAAATGAATTGGTACAGGCTTTTGCGCGAATATTGTCGAATGTCGGAAGTTGCAGATGTCGAAGTTGATGTCTGAAATTCCAGCGACGAAAATGCGTCGGGGTTTAGTCCTTGATCGGCTGAAATTCTGTTCGCTTTCATTCGAGATGATTTTGAAATGGTATTACTGGTGATATCGATGTTCTAACATCAGACGATAAATCATTTCCCCGTTAAATCTGATATGATATTTTGTGGAACCACGTCTGTCTGGAATTGTTCAATTCGACTTTCGAAACAACAAATTGCGTCTTGTCGAGATATTACTAATGTTTCATGGTTTACCCACTGCTACTGTATATCATTAGTTATATGCTAAAGCGTCGATATGGTCTGTAGAAATTCGATAAATCTACTTAAGGTTAAATACGCATCTCAATACCGATACATCAAGGGTATTGCCAGATTTAGATCACAATTGGATAATGTCTACGGATTGAGTTCTAATTATTAAGGTTGTTATGGTGGATTAAATTGATGCTGAAGTCGCGAATTAATATGAAGGCAAGATGGGCTTTTGTCTCACGTTGTGACGTATGTTTTGAAGCTCGGAAGAACAAGTGTTGGAGATGACAATGCATTGCCGTTGGTTTCGGCTGATTTGGTGTTCCGTATTGTTTTGGTTAAATAATGATCTAAACAGATGACGTATGACTTTGTCATCTTCAAAACTCTGCAATCAATGGCTGTTACATGACCGGTGTTGACATGGTTGGTTGATCCATGAATAAATGCCATCATTGATACTTCCCAACTTATAAAATGCCACTCAAAGAAGTGTTGGTTGATGAATCGACATGTTCGTTGGGTTGTAGTCAAAAGGGCCAAGGGACAGAAGGGTCAACATTGTAAAAGTCAAAAGGGCCAAAGAAAAGTCGAAGGGCCTAAGGAAAGTCAAAAGGGCCATAGAGTTAAGTCAAAAGGGCCATAGGTCAAATTCAAATAAGAACATACAAACTAATATATCTTTAATATGTTTTATTATATTTGTATCAATATGTAGTAATAATATATAGTGTGATAATCATACATTCAGTTGTTGATATGTGATCGAATATTCATTAGTAGTTCAAATGTTCATAATTCACACATCTTTAAAGTTCACTACAGACATCATCACTCCACACATAAATGTGACATTATCACACAAGTTCACACATCAAGCATTCCACTGACGTGGTGGGGCCATAACTCTGTGAACACATGTTCAGGAATGCAGCCGGGCTCTGTTCTCCATCCTTCTATATTTCCAATAAACAACGTAAACGAGCTAAAGATATTCTAAATTTCTTAACACTAACACATGATAAATAATGTTCAGTATAAATGTGAGTTTTAAAAAATGAGTAATAACTACATTTTGTAGATATTGAAATTCACAACAGGGCAGCTTCACATAGCATGCACATAATTCCTATGCGATCTGAAGCGGCCCTAAAATCAGAATTGTTTATCGCTCTTTGGCCATTTTGGTTTCAATAAAATTACCCCATCAAACTGCCATATCATACTAACCATAGCACGGGGTACTGAGAGTTATAAAAGCGCTCAAAGTCCGAGTGGATGCTTCAGTAATACTCATGAATCTGTGCTGTATTTGATGCTGTGATTTGATAGCTTGATCACAAGCTACAACTTCCACGACTTCTCTTGCATCTTGCATGTGTGCACATTTGGCCACAACCATTCGTGTATCAACTACAGGTATGATTTATGCCATTTGCTTTTGGTGTACAGAAACCCACCATTGCTGAGATTACACATTTTCTATAAACCTAATAAATCTCTGATAAAAACATATTTCAAAGTACAATTTTGGCCATATCAGAAGCTTCTGTTAGTCATAATACCAGGTGTTAGCATTAAAAATGATGGTACCCGCCTACAAGAAAGAGGGTACCCGCCTACAAGAAAGAGGGTACCCCGCCTGCAAGGAAGATGGAACCCGCCTGCAAGAGTGAGTGAGTTAATATTTTACATCGCATCGGCAATATTACAGCCATATAGCGATGAAAGCAAGGTAATCATTTTAAAATATCAGTCAACAAAGGACAGTAAAACCAACTAGACTACAGATACATATATATATTTAAAACTAGTAATGAAATCTAAAATTCTTTAACTATAGAGGGCGATACAATATAAAAACAGGCTACAGATCGCCAACAAGTGAAGGTAGATCACCATGCTAGGGACCATGCCCCTGCAAGAAAGAGGGTACCCGCCTACAAGAAAGAGGGTACCCGCCTACAAGAAAGAGGATACCCGCCTGCAAGAAAGAGGGTACCCGCCTGCAAGAAGACTATCCTCTGTCGATGGATGTTTTGAAGGATTGCAGTGCTTTGTTACATGTAATCCTTAGTACTTAAATTGGTTTAAGGCAGTATGTGATTGTTGGAAATATCCTGAAAAATACACATGGTAATTTTGACTTAACGAAGCATATAGCGATCAGAATTATGATGTGTAATTTGAAGATTTTAATAAAAATAGAGCCACGAACTAAACGCCTCCCATGTTTTCCATTCAGTGTTTTCTCGGAGAGCTTGCTTTGGAAATTGTACGTGCGCTTTCCGAAATTATGTATATTTTGCAATATTTTCCCACTGTGACGCCAGAAGTAATCTTCATGAATCACATTTTTAGTTAAAATATGGAACAATCATTAACTTCCATTAACTAGTTTGCGAGAGGTTTTGTCCATTGTCGTAAAGATGTAAACAGTGAGAAATTCCAAACAATGTTTTGAGAACAAGACATACAATCTCCCAGGATGGATGGATGGATTGGGAGACACGGTTCCATGGTCTACAGTCACACAGGCACACACAGCACTACATGACACTCACCTCGATGTCATTTAGTGTTTCAGACACACGCTGTAGTATGTGACATATGCTGATGAATTGCATGTGCATGGTGATAACTTACTGTAAAGTTTACCGTTGTTAGAGGCGTGAAACTATACATCTATATGTACATCTGTGCTATTCTAGAAGTTATTACTGTATATTTGTGATAGATTATATAATTTAACTTTATGTGAAATGAATGTATAGCATGTTTTAGTCAGGATATAGCTGAAATACTACCGATGTGGCTTAAAATCGTATCTCACTCACTCACTCACCCACTAATGCTCTTGGATTGCAATTGCTTGCTGGGGGCAGTAAGAAGCACACGTTGATCTGACGTACGAGTCTGTAGATCTATGGACCAGTGCTAGTTATAACGGCTGAAGCCAACTGTTGCATGTAATGTCGTGAATACATACTGAACGCTAGAATGCTAGCTCCTCATTACTTTATCTAACATAATTTGAACAAGTGACAATCTTGTCATTTCGATGAAAGGAAATGTTTCTTTCCTGATCAGCCAAACCATTTTCATAATTGACCGGATCTAAATATGGTGGTGCATGGGACTCTGGAACGGATACTTTCTTCTCCTCTGGCTGGGGAGCAAGCTCATCAGTATCGTCTTTCACGGATGAAATCTTGAAATACTTGTCAGTTGTTTTTGGCGTGCTAGACACCATGTTGGCATCGAAGTAGCATAAGAGTTATCCACCTTTCATAGAAACGGAGACTGCTCTCGAAAAATAACATATCCATAACATACCACATGTAAAAAAATGCCGAAATAATTAGGTGTAGACACGTGCCTACAGTGCCTAATGGCAGGTAAGCTACTGATTTGGTGTACACAATAGCCGATTGCAACTGACGCATGCATACACATTTTGCCAACAGCTCACTAAATATTGAATTCTCTCACAACAAACTCATTTTCGTTCAGCACATAAATAGCCTGAGTAGAGGCATGAGGTATTTGAGGGTGAGTGTGTGTGAGTGTGAGTGAGATTGAGATTGAGAGTGAGTGAGTGAGTGTGAGTGAGTGAGTCTGAGTGTGATTGTGAGTGAGTGAGTGTGAGTGAGTGAGTGAGTGTGAGTGAGTGAGTGAGTGAGTGAGTGAGTGAGTGAGTGAGTGAGTGTGAGTGAGTGAGTGTGAGTGTGAGTGTGAGTGAGTGAGTGAGTGTGAGTGAGTGTGCGTGAGAGTGAGTGAGTGAGTGTGAGTGAGTGTGAGTGAGTGTAAGTGAGTGAGTGAGTGAGTGAGTGAGTGAGTGTGAGTGAGTGTGAGTGAGAGTGAGTGTGAGTGAGTGTGTGAGTGTGTGTTTGTGTGTGTTTGTGTTTGTTTGTGTTTGTTTGGGGTGAATGTAAAGAATACGTGTAGTGACAACCTGTGATTACATTGTTGGCTCGCCACAAGGGTGTTAGCGGAGACGTGAAAATGAATCAATGTCATGCCAGTTTTAATCTCCATTTGATGGATGGATGGATGGATTGGGAGACCAGGTTCCATGGTCAGGATATGTCCTGCAGTCACACAGGCACACACACAACTACATGACACTTACTTTCATGTCGTTCAGTGTTTCAGACACACGCTGTAGTATGTGACATGGTCGTAAATTATATGCTGATGAATTTCATGTGCTTAGTGATACATTACTCTAAAGTACTCTAAACTTTGAAAGAGGCCTCTAGAAACAACAACATGCCATACATGAGTACACCACGGGAACAAACTGAAGCTATATTATTTATTTTGAAAGATGGACGAAAAGACAGCAATTTGAATTTTTATTGCTGCAATATATAAACAATATATTTTCATAAACATTTCGGTTTAACCTTTTAGTCTAACGGAAGTCGGCATCATCATACTGAAAGTATTATCTTAGCTATTAGAAATTGCGACACTGTTGTATCATATAAATCAAAAAAAGACAAATGTGACCTAAATATTATTCATATGGAATAAAGATGTTATATGTTTTGCACACAATATTAAGTTATATGACGAGTGCACTTAATTACGATTTATTTAGAATAAATATTTAAATTATGACGCATCATGTGAATGTGGCCATGGGTGTGAGAATGTTTTCATTACTTCCTTGAATGTCCATTGTACACTACTCAAAGACACAAACTGTCACAATCTTTAGAAAGTATTGTTAAAATTAGAACACTGATTTGTATTAATCGCGTCTTACATGGCAATGCAGGTGTATCATTTACTGCAAATCAGAATGTTTTCAAATATGTACATATCTATATCTCTCCAACAAAACGTTTTCTCAGTTAACTTCTGTTGTACATATGCTATTATTGGGGTCTTTTCTATCAATAAACACAATCAAACCTCTCAGTGACAAAGCTGTTTTATATTCGATAGTAATTGATAGTAAAATCAATTTTGAGAAGAGAAATCATTTAATCACAACAAAGTTCTATTTACCCACAATCAAACTTCTCAGTAACGAACCTGTTTCAGGCTCACCCTGCTCTACTCACTACACAGTGGACTGTTCCATTATACCCGTAGGTGTTACCCTAATTAACCTTCTAGTTAAGTGTCTGTCAATCGGGTGTCTGTCAAATGGGTGTCTGTCAATTGGGAGACAACCCAAAACTTAGTCCGGGATAGCTTGAAGTAACTCACAAAACGCTTTTGAGTCAAGTTGATAGACCACGTACATTGCCATATATTGTTACTTGTCAGGTCACAATCAAACCAGTGTGACAGTAGATAGTAGAAGATTGCATGAATACATCCCTCAACATACAGGGAGATGGTTAAGATTTACTTAATTTTTGAAAGTCCACGAATTTAATTTTATCCCGTGCATCAAGACGAACAATGAACCTCTTCTTCCCATCACCTGACTGAATGACGTAGGCAGATCCGTCCATACCGAGGAACGTCACCCGTGCATCTGCCCAAGTATCTTGGGAATAATTGTCAATGTGAGTGATGCAGGTTTGGATTTGTCGTCTTAATACTTGTTCAACTTTTGCATTTTTACATCCTTCATGTCCAACAACCTTTACTATCAGCTTTCCAAGAGAACGTTTGTTGATTTGTTCCACCATGACCTGAAATGGAATGATTACACATCAATCACGTCCCAGTCTTCTATACCTATATTCAAAATATTGTCATCCTCAAGATATACCCGTCTTGGTATACAGGGGTGACTATGATGATGAAGTTGGCAGATGACAATTCCACAGTATAACTAAGAAGTGTATATCCATACATGTGTCTTAAGTTATTCCCGCAAGTCTGTAAGACAGTGTCATTGAGTTTATTGGGACAATAAACCTTAATACAGCCAAATTTGATTTAAGAACATTTACTCTACACCATATTATTCCAGGCGTAATATATTTACAGTTAACATTCCTCGTGAAAAACGAGCAACCACTCACTGCACATGGGCTTTTTACATTTGCCAAGAATACTTACATAAACCTTAGCAGAATCTGAAGTAAATCCCTTTGTTTCGCTTATCTGTATGAAAAAACGAAACACGAGTGTCTTTCAAATTACAAACAACAACATTTCAATGGTAACATGAACATACAAATGTTTCCAGAAGTTCAGATTCAGGCATTTACAAACACTGTCACATGAGAACATATACTCCCAGCCCGCCAGCAAATCATTCATAAAATGTAAGTCACCATTGCATATTTTCAAATTGTGTTCTTTCCACTGCGCTGGAAAGTTATTTACATCAGGCACCCAAGCCAATGTCCATTAGTAGACCACAAGATGTGAAATGTGGGTTGTCCAGAACTGGAGTAAAGATTGGGGGACTGAGGTCATGAAGGTACAACATTCACACTTTTGTGTGGTCAACATACATTTACCGGAAGAATCAACATAAACCATACCGACTGAAAGTTTTAAATACTTTAATTCCCTGACATATTGGGAATAACTTATATGATATATATTAACATGTAAAAGGGTGTAGACCCGTGAAGGTCTGGGTTAGAATATTGATCTTCAGTAACCGATGCTTGTCGTAAGAAGCGACTAAGGGGATCGGGTGGTCAGGCTCGCTGACTTGGTTGACACATGTCATCGGTTCCCAGTTGCACAGATCGATGCTCATGCTGTTAATCACTGGATTGTCTGGTCCAGACTCGATTATTTCCAGACCGCCGCCATATAGCTGGAATATTGCTGAGTACGGCGTAAAACTAAATTCATTCACTCACAAATAGGGTGTAATATCCTAGGTATGATCTGATGAGCAACCCTGGACATTGTCTTCAAATTACACCTTACAATCTCCAATGTTTTTCTACAGCAACAGGTTAAATATTTGAAAACGTCATTACTATAGCCAGTGTGATATAAACGAATAGGACGTTGATATGCCTAGTGATTGAAAAAATATATAAGGAACTGTACAGTTCTTTGAACATCCAACTTTGCATAAATTCGCTCAGCTCATGCAATGCACTGATAAAAAGATAATCCAAGCTACAGCTATGTTCCCGTACAAGGTGTTCAACGCACGTCCTGTAAACTCTTGAACTTTAAAGCTAAAATTACTGCATTCAATATGCATTATCAGTCCATTTCAATACTGTATTTGGGGACGAGGCCTTGTACTGTAATATATCTGTCTGTCTGTACTGTGTGGCGGAGATATTGCTAATGTGACGTCAATCTATCTCACATATACAGATTTGGAAATGCCTGTTGTAGTCGACTCTAGATCACGACAAACTTTCTATTGTATTGTATTGTATATCTTGTGTAAACACAGTATATGTCCGTGTACCAGCGTTGGGCGTTCAAGCAAAATAAGCCTGCAGTGTAGGACAAACTGACATTGTTCTTCAACGTTGACTTCTGAAAGTTAGATCAAGGATTGCCGACCCAAATCAACACGAACTTCAGGGTGAGTTTGCTTCAACATTCTCAATGACCAAATTCAAATTTATCACCCGGTTTGCCTTTCTTTGGTATGGTATACTGTAAACGTTTAGACGTACTTGCCTTGGTTTTTTCATCCCACGGGAGCCAACTGGATATGTATCTTATCTGTGAAAATACAAATAACGGTGGAGAGGGAGTGGTAATGGTCAGGTAACTGAATGTTATGACGGAAGCAGTAACAGTAACCGTTTCACTAAAACGAAGACGACAAGTATGTTATTAATACGGAGGCATGTTAAGCATGTGAGGATACTGTAGCAAAAGATGAAAACATATTGATTAAAAGGTGTTTCTACCTACCAGACTCCCCATGTTTGTCGACAACAGGAGTTTTGCAATCTTTGAAGCTTGCCAGAGCAATGACTAATTCATTTGTCGTATCGAACCAGTCAGTGGATACGGACAGGGCATGAAGTGTTATTATCCAATCAAAACACAACTGTACGTCTATATAAATAACGCTTCAATAAATGCGAGATCAAAAGGATCGGAAACATGGGTGCAGTAAGTAATTATTCTTATTCATGCATGTTGTGACTTCGATTTGGTAGACCTCACAAAGAGGACTTCATTAAAGTTGAGATTGCAATTTAGTAACTTCATTCCGTGTTTTAATATACAGTAGAACATGGTTATAGCGAACACGGATATAGCGTACAAACGGATATAGCGAACAAATTTAAAAGTCCCGTCAACAGTCCTTTAGGTGTCCTCCCATTTGCGAGAACTCCCAGTTGCGAGACACATTAATTAATGGTTCAGTGCACACAAGTGGTGCTTCCAAATCCCTACGATGAAAGTGGGAACAGCCCTGTTGCTGAAGAGTACCGGCAGGAGGCATAGTTGATTAATGAGACACAGAAAACATTGTTCATTGAAGAGCATTTATTGATTTCAATCAAGAACAAGTTAAATACTGAAATACTGAAAAAGATTATCATTATATTTACACAGAAGAAATAGTTCATTAAATACTTCATTATCATTTTTATTCACACATTTTGATGATTTGCGTTATTATGATGTTTGTGTGTCATTATAAATAACTTTTTTTACATGGGTCCATATTTGGAAATTTTGACACTTTTCATATTTTCAGCAGTTTGCCGACTGCATCAAGATACTGCATGTGATTTTTCGTTCCATCTGCAAGTTGATCTTTGAGTCTATGTAGTCGATTGTCTATTTCCCTGTACACGCGTTTCCTCGATCGAGGGGCGCCTCCCAGGTCGAGTTGGCACAGCTTGGCCTTCTCTGCCTTCTCTATTTTCCTGATGATTTCCATAAACCTGAAGATGTTTGGATGGCGATGACTGAGTGTAGCATTCAATCTACTGTGAAACCCCTCAATGTTGTTAGTCCTGGGGCCGAATGTGTCATGATGGTTCCATATGGGCAAGGGAAAGCGAGCGTCGTCGTCCACCCAGGTTGTAGTGATGTAGTCGTTGAATGTCTGTGTAGGTACAAGTCTGCCGCTGCTTGTTCTTGTAATACAGGTGATCGGAAAGAGCAGGTCACAGGTCACAGGTTAATAAATTGGATTAATTATAGTTACAACAGTTATTGCTAGATTTTTCAAGCACGTAAATCTGAGTAGGTCAATTAATTTCTCTTTCAAATGATCACGAAGTTACCTACACAAAGTGTTTATTTTTTAAAGCCATTTACCTGAGTAGGTTAATTACTTTTTCTTTTAAGCTACCTCCACAAGATTCAGTTAAATAGCTAATCCCTAATTAGCTGGGGTTAATCCATTCTATCAGATAGGGGAGTAAGGTGTGTTTTCTTTGCTCCTTACCTTCTCCACTGTCTCACAACTGGGAGTCTCGCAACTGGGAGTTCTCGCAACTGGGAGTAGACCGTCCTTTATAATATCATTAAAATTATACGTGAATAACAAACTCGTGAGTAGCAAATTAACGGCTATAACGAACTGATTTACTACCCCCCAAGACCCAATTAACGACGTGATTAGCGAACTCACTCAGTGTCAGCTCAGCCACTTAGTGGTACAGTATATATCAATCTTGTTGGCGGTGAATCAACATTGTTTGATGGTCATTAATTAATTAACAAAACAAACATATCGTGTTTAACCCATTCAACACCACAGGCCGAATAATCGGTCACAACGTTATGAAAAAACGAAAGTTTTCGTTGACGAGGACGGTATCCATTGCCGTAGTATGATTGGCTGCCTTAGGTCACGTGTCTGATTTTGACCAATCACGATCCTTATAGAAGACAGTGGCGAAAAAGCGTCATTAGAAACCAATCTTTATCCAATAAAATCGCTTTTTACAACTGTGAAAATACTCTCGGCAAGGGTACAGTGATATTGTTGATGTTCCAGAGCTGTCGAACGATACCAGACAGCACACGTATTATCAACTACCCTACCCTCGTGGTAGGATCAATGTGAAAGACAGCAAATAAAAACTGGTATTTTCAACGTTTTATGGTTTTATGTTTGCACATTTCTACAACCCAAGTGCCATCACTATTTTATTTTCCTGAATCAATTTTAGTTTATTCTTTGCCTGTGACAGTACATCAACCGATATCTTTCTATGATTCTACATGCTCTAACCCGTCTATTTATTGTTTCAGGGGAATTCGGGGAATTTTCATGGAGAGGTGAGAGTTATATTTCGATGTTTAGTTACAGATGACAAGGCGGATAATCATATTAAATATGCTGAATTATGTTCAATGTTCTATTCATGAAACATAGCCGATCATTTAGCTTTGAAATGATCAAAACTCACCTATACACATACACACACACACACACACACATTCATAAGAATCGAAAAAATATGTGTACCAAGGATCTTCAGACGTGTGTGTGTGTGTGTGTGTGTGTGTGTGTGTGTGTATGTGTGTGTGTGTGTGTGTGTGTGTGTGTGTGTGTGTGTGTGTGTGTGTGTGTGTGTGTGTGTGTGTGTGTGTGTGTAATACTCCGTTCCCTCAAATTGATATTTGATTCCGACCTGAAATACAAACAATGAGACCTGTGAGATCGCATTCAACTTTCCAATTCTTAACATCATCACTATTTGAAACACATGGTCATGAATCCCGAGTTGTACAATCGACTCAACGAAATTTGTGAAAGTATCATAGTCTAGGGTATGTTTTCTTAACATTGTTGTTGTCTTAACATTTTTGCTTCAGAGGATTGACTGTGGACAGCATGTTGGACACTCGGATGTGTCGAACTTCATCAGGACGCATGACATCCAAGGGGAGGATAGACGGATACTTCAGGGCTGCTACGATCTTTTTGAATCGAAGCCAGATTTCGTTTGGCAAAATTGCTCCATCGAAGTCATGTGCTCGTCAGTTGAGGTAAAGTTCGTGTCTGGAGATCAAGGCAATCGCTACCTCTTACGTTTTAAAGATGGTGACATTTGGACGGCGGCTCTGAGAGAAGAAATACGCACAAAAATCTTCAATGTGTATGAGTGGTTACGTAGACTCGTGCAGGGAGTTGGAGAAGCAGTTGCTGGAGCTATCCAGCAAAATCCTCAAATTCTACTCCCCTTGACATATGAAAATTATGAAGTGTTTTATAGTGGTGCAGATACACACATTAAAGAAAGAGACCAGCATATATCTTGCTTTGTCACAAACGGGATCCCTGCTGCTGTTGTTATGACTCGGGGTGTCTATTTTCATATCCTCACCTAAGAAGTGTTTATTATCTACATGGGTACTTTCGGTCATATTGGTTAACGTAATCCTGTTCTGAGGTGTATAACTATACAGAACACTTTGGTTTTCAAAAAGTTATCACATACATTGTAATACATGTAGCTATATTTTAATAAACTTGATTATCTATCTTTAAAAAATGGGTACGTAATTTTTTCTTGGCATGAGATATATTTTTACGATCAAGGTGGTGCTGATGTTCGACCGCCGATGTGGGGCGTGGTGGTGCGCGTCAAACGCAGGGCGGCTCCGGGGGGTGGTTTTACTATGCCCGTTTCGCCGGTATGCATGGGTGGTGGGACTCGACTCGCGTTGACATCGGGATTGATGCCCAGTTTCTGATCGAATGCGTAGTCGACTTTCGACCGGGTGCATTCCAACGTGTCCTGGTAACGCTTGATGGCCGTTGGTAAATCCACCGCTTTGGCGATGGCGTCCTCGACGTTCACCACGAACTGTTTCTGCGTGTCTTAAGCGGTTCCCTTACCAATAATACCGGAACGCATCTGCGCCTGTGAGCCCAGCACGGTCCACACGTATGTTCGAATCGAATCATATGGTACCCGTGCGAGTAAACCCTTTCACCTTTTTCGATATCATTAGTTTGTTTTTTTTGTTGTTGTTTATCATCGGGATTGGTTTGTTTGATGTACGAAACGTGAATTTGCTCGTTCATCTTGGGGCCTGTAAACGTATGGTACCCGGGTATGTACTCACCGTCTGTATAAGCGAGTCTAAACGTTTTGGATTTATAGAAATAAGTGTCGACTTTACCTAAACCGTGGTTCACACCGGGAAGGTGAAAGTATTTATTGGTTGGAATCATAAATTCCCTGCAAATACGTTCGTACACACGTCGATCGTACGGGTTATCGAGCATGGTCCATGCTGTATCTTGCGGGAGAGGCGCACCTATTTCCTTCAAATTCCGTCTCGTCTGATAATAAACGTGAAACAAGGTGACCGCCTCCCTCAGTTTGTCCGTTCCATAGTCGAGTGTCATACACGACCCCGTCGTCGCGCACCACACGGCTAAATTGAGTTAGTTTTGCCAAAACTGAATCGGGTTTTGATTCCAATTCACCACCATCTTAGCATTACTGACGGTCACGAAATATTTTTTGAAAATATCGATAAAATTCATTTTAAAACTCATTCCGTCCGCGTCCACCACAATTTCCATATTCGTTAGCGCATCACCCATGTTGAAAGTATACCGCAGTGTGTCGTATATGTGTAACATGTACGTCAAGCTCTCGGGAATCACGAACGGTGAGCCCGTTTTACTGCTGCACGTGATCGATAACACGGGGGATCTCGAAGTCGCTCTCTGTGATCTCACCTACTAGTCTGGTAGGATGGGTACAGCATTCAAGTCCTTTGGAAGTTTTGGGATGAAAGCAAGACATTGTGTTTTTTGTATTCATTAGACATGCTAGTTAAATAAAAAGTTTGGTTCCAAGTTGAAATATGGTGCAAATAGTACTTTTGAGCACTGTACAAAATGGTTGTGGAAAAGGTTGCTAAAAGGTCAGAAGGTCATAATGGGAGAGTTGAATATTTAAAGTGTGAGGCTATTAACTTTATCAAAGTGTGTTACTCTATTTCATGAAATATTTTATTGAAAGAAAACCCCAAAATATATATTTTTTAAATTAATTTATTCTTTTATAATGAACACTCCCTCTCTCACAGTGGCAGCTAGCAGACGAATTTAAGCAGATGTAGGTTTTGTGCATTTTGTAAGTATATGATTGCTTCATTTCATCAACTCAATGTAAATCAAGTTATTAAAGAACAGTTATGTAGGAAACAAAAAAGAGATGTTTATTTTTGTTTGGTGAGACTGTCAGTAAAGGAGCAGTCCTTATTTCAAAATGTACTTGGTCAATATCAAATTATGATTTATTAATTTCTTATTATTACGCTTGAAGTTCACTTCTAAAAGCAGAGTTCTATGAAAATAGATAAGAATATAATGAAATGATGGGGACATCAACACACCCCACCCCACTCTTGGCTTTGTCATAGCAATTATATTGTTATCTTTGTACATTAATCCAATCTAACTGGCTTCGTATTATATTGTTGTACATTCTCCCAACTTGCATTGTGTAAACATGATTTAATCTATATATATTCACTCTTTATACTGACTCAGCAATCACCTGATGAAGGAGCAAGAATTATCTCTGAAACGTCATGTAAAGAATATAGAAGAAGCTGTTATCCATAAAACGTGTCATGTATTCATGTTCGTCCAAATTCTAAATGCCTTTCAAAACCTTGAAATAACAAATGGTCTTTGTGTCTCCGTAAAATCCAGCGAAATATATCAGATGTGAAAACGAATGCAGTATTTTATTATAGGATATTTATATAGTGCACTAGTACATGCTTGAGGCGCTGGTTTTTCCCCTTGATCAATCGTCAAACTCAACAGCACATCGTATTATCAATCTCAACTCCCTGGGGAGTATACAACTCTTGCAGCCACTAGGCGCACCAAGTTAATGTGACTTTCGCATCCATACGAGGTACCCAATCACAGCTGGGTGGACTGGGAAACACAGTCACACTACTTGTCCAAGTTTACTGCACGTTGCTGTACCCGCAACTATAGTCTGTTTGCAGTGAACACGTACCGATGAATTTCACTTTAAACAAAAAAACCAACTCGAATAAAGTGAAATTAATATTGCGAATCATACATTTACCTTGCCAATTGAACATTTAAATCTCAGAATTGTATTCAACCTAGGATAAAAGTTGTTTAACAAACGATCATAGTTTCAAATCGCTATTATTGATTTGTATTGCAAAGGGGTATGCACATTAAATGAAACACCGAGAACAAGTAGGGTTAGTCTAATTTAACGCTCATCACGTACCACACGTGCATTTGTTTCACTGTTCCAACTACTGCACTTACCCCCTTGTAATACAATGTATCTGTATCCTCAATACTGACAGGTTGCTGACCTGTGAAGGTCCGGGTTAGAATGAACCTTCAGTAACCCATGCTTGTCGTAAGAGGCGAGTAACAGGATCGGGCGGTCAGGCTCGCTGGCTTGGTTGACACATGTCATCGGTTGCCAATTGCGCAGATGAATGCTCATGCTGTTGATCACTAGATTGTCTCGTCCAGACTCGATTATTCACAGACTGGCGCGATATAGCTGGAATATTGCTGAGTGTGGCGTAAAACTAAACTCACTCCCTCACTGACAGGTTGCTCATCACCTGTGGGTATGGTTACTGTCCTAGTCGTAACATTGGCAATGTGGACATCTACTGCCATCTTCGAATGACTCCTAAACAAGTTGTACACGACTAAACTAGGTACAATGTCCAGGTCGTGAGGTACTACTGCTCCGTGTGTTGGTTGGAGTATTGAACATGTGGGTTTACAAGTAAGGGGCTTATCTATACTGGCCACATAAAGAAACTGTGCACACAGAAAATATAAAGATAGACAGACAGTGTCTTTATACATAAATAAAGGTGTGAACATAGCAAGTATTGGAGACAATCAAACGGTCATGTAGGTGCCAGGCGACTGGACGTTATTGATGGTGGCCTATGGCCTTGCAATGTGTTACTGCACTGGAATGGTTCGAGCAGGCATGAGCCAACAACAGGTGGCAGCACATTTCCAATGCCATCGTAACGCGATATCTGCATTGGTCAGGCGTTATGGAAACAGTAATGACGTCGCCGACCACCCACGTTTTGGGCGTCCCCGAGTAACGACGCCAAGAAAGGACAGATGGATTCGGGTGATAATCTCAGACACAGGTTCCAGACGGCAGTGACCACGTCCCAAACCATTCCCCAGGCCTTCAATGCTCATTTGGTAGCCTATATGCGTCGTCGATGCACCGCTGTGCTTCACGCGCATGATGGTCATACCCGTTATTGACTTTGTGACTTCGTCGTGTGACCCCCTACTCAATTTTGAACTTCTGACGTCACCGTTACGGATATTGTTCATGTTCTTTTGACATGTTGTTGTGGCCCGATACTTCAGCTTATAAAGTGTCTACATCATTTCGTCTTTTCTGTGTTGTATTCCAATTCTGAAGGAATTTTCTGCGTGCACAGTTTCTTTATGTGGATAGGTAGATACTTCTGAGTGTCATTCCACTGAGGTGGGATAGTCTGCTATGACATGCAAATGAAGGGCAAAGGTTATCCGACCATAGTACCATCATTACTACTTCAAATATTTGTTTCTGTTCATAATGTCACGTGAATTGAAATACAAGTTACTTCTAATTTGTCAAGCAAGAGTCACTCTTGCTTGACTACGGTATAAGAATCCATACCGAAACGTCGCATCATATATTATAAAGAAGTTGTTATCCATAAAGTATCTTACTTTCTTATTACTCACCAAATTCTAAAATGCCAATCAAACAGATAGAAATGAATAATTTGCAAAACTGAAATTGAAACATTTGGACCATCATTCTTTTCTTGTGACATCATTAAAGTGTTACTTTGCTTTAAACATTGGTTTATTTTTACTGCAAAGAACATTATCAAGTAGAGTATGCGTGTGTAAATAAACCTCATTGGAATGCCTTTGTGATGAACGTCCAAAGGGAATTCTCTCGTAAAATTGAATGAAAATTTAGAATTTATGACAGTACTTAATTGTTTCGCGTTTTTATCTTTTTTTACTCTTTTTTATCATTGTCATTAAGGCCAGTTTCCCTTGAAAATACTGACACAAGACGATTATGTTTGTGTACCCCTCCTTTTTGGGTAAAGAATGGTGATTTAAATCCCTTTTCTTCGATGTGTTTGAATGGCTTGAATTGTGTTTATAATAAATCTAAATCAAGGTTATCCACAAAGGGACCACTGATATTAACTCGTTATAACCAAAGTACAATGTAAGCACTTCTACTTAAAGTCAGCGACCGCCTCCGTGGTGTAGTGGTTAGAGAGTGCGCCCGGAGAGAGGAAGGTCGCGGGTTCGATCCCCGACCGCGTCATACCAAAAGACGTTAAAATATGGTACTTGTTGGTCCCTGCCTGGGGCTCGGCATTAATGGGTACAATAGGGACTGGTCGGCTCGGAGTCAGTATAATGTGTCTGAGTGGGGTATTCATGCTTCACTGCGGCATGGTATCTCAGTGGGCTAGCACTATAAAACCAGCTTCAGTCTGGGCTAGTACAAGCAGCCGCACATACACATACACACGCATGCACGTCGCCATATGAGCGAAATATTCTCAAGCACGACGTTAAACCCAATTTCACATCACCTCACCAGTTCGCTTAAAGATAGTTCGTGTTATATATACTAGCCACATAAAGAAACTGTGCATTGTAAAAATATTATCCCAGTTGATAAGTCCGATAACAATGTCAAAGGTACATATAAACTTTAATGGAGGGATCATGAGACCATAACAAGTCGGGAGAATTTCAATTGAAAAGTCAATCACAATGACGTCATGAGTCCAGGGGTCAAACGACCATGTCACAAGCTCAATAACGGGTATGTCCACCATCGGCATTGAGAACAGCAGTGCATCGACGACGCATAGAGCCTATCAAACGTGCAAGGAAGGCTTGTGGGATGTCAGATTCTCTCAAGTTCTGTTGCAAGGTCAAGGACGTTATCTGGCGAATGAGGAAGACGGCGTAGACGTCGATCGATCTCGTCCCAAACATGCTCTATCGGGGAGAGATCCGGTGAATTTGCAGGCCAAGGCAGTAAGTCAACGTTGTGGTGTTGCAAAAATCCATAGCAACCCTAGCCGTATGAGGGCGGGCATTGTCCTGTTGGAATGTTAACCCAGGGCCATGACGTTGCAGAAAAGGAATTGCCACAAGTTGAAGAATCTGATCCCTGTAGCCCACACCAGTTAAGTTGCCCTGAACAATCACCAAAGGAGTTCTTTGGCGTGCTGTTATTCCACCCAAAATCATCACGGAACCACCACCAAAGCGATTCCTCTCCAAGACACAGGCCTGTGAATAACGTTCTCCCACGCGTCTATAGGCACGTTGACGTCCATCACTATGGGAAATGTTAAACCTGGACTCATCTGTAAAAACAACATTTCTCCACCAAAACAAGGGTCTGTGGACATGATTTCGGCACCACATTCGGCGAGCTTGTCGATGACGTTGTGTCAGGATAGGCCGAATGGCGGGACGTCCTGATCCGATCCCGTGATGACGTAAACGTTGTCGAACTGTGTTGGGGTGGATACGGCGAAGTCCTGGGATGGTTCGGGCAGTCCTCACTGCAGTCTGAAACATGTGGCGCAGATGGGTCACCCTTATCCATCTGTCTTGCCTTGGCGTTGTTACAAGTGGACGTCCAGAACGTGGCCGATCGATGACGTCATTTGTGTTCTGGTAGCGTCTCACCAGTGCAGCCACTTGTCGTTGAGACATTCCCCCACGGACCATCACAATCGCCTCATGACGTTGTGAAGACGTGAGCCTTGGCATGCTATGCGTTTCAATAGCCGTTTAATTTTTTGAACGATCGCAAGGGCAGGGGTTGAGCTTTCCAAAGTGACAGTATTGTGTGGCATTCATTTGCTCTGTTTCTCTTTCCCGGAATGCACGTGCAACAACGCATTGCACGTCTCAAGGACGAACCCACTGACGTCACGGAACGTGGCACGTGCATGCATGTTGGAGACATGTCACTAATCTCTGAGTTTAAGTCCTTATGTGTCTACACAGGTTTGATAAATTTAGATTTTAAATTTTTGTATGCGCAGTTTCTTTATGTGCCTAGTATATATTGTACTTCCCAACTTATAAAATGCCACTCAAAGAAGTGTTGGTTGATGAATCGACATGTTCGTTGGGTTGTAGTCAAAAGGGCCAAGGGACAGAAGGGTCAACATTGTAAAAGTCAAAAGGGCCAAAGAAAAGTCGAAGGGCCTAAGGAAAGTCAAAAGGGCCATAGAGTTAAGTCAAAAGGGCCATAGGTCAAATTCAAATAAGAACATACAAACTAATATATCTTTAATATGTTTTATTATATTTGTATCAATATGTAGTAATAATATATAGTGTGATAATCATACATTCAGTTGTTGATATGTGATCAAATATTCATTAGTAGTTCAAATGTTCATAATTCACACATCTTTAAAGTTCACTACAGACATCATCACTCCACACATAAATGTGACATTATCACACAAGTTCACACATCAAGCATTCCACTGACGTGTGTGTATGTGTGTGGGGGGGGGGGGGGCATAAATCTGTGAACACATGTTCAGGAGTGCAGCAGGGCTCAGTTCTCCATCCTTGTATATTTCCAATAAACAACGTAAACGAGCTAAAGATATTCTAAATTTCTTAACACTAACACATGATAAATAACGTTCAGTATAAATGTGAGTTTTAAAAAATGAGTAATAACTACATTTTGTAGATATTGAAATTCACAACAGGGCAGCTTCACATAGCATGCACATAATTCCTATGCGATGTGAAGCGGCCCTAAAATCAGAATTGTTTATCGCTCTTTGGCCATTTTGGTTTCAATAAACTTACCCCATCAAACTGCCATATCATACTAACCATAGCACGGGGTACTGAGAGTTATAAAAGCGCTCAAAGTTCGAGTGGATGCTTCAGTAATACTCATGAATCTGTGCTGTATTTGATGCTGTGATTTGATAGCTTGATCACAAGCTACAACTTCCACGACTTCTCTTGCATAGATAACGGCATGTGTGCACATTTGGCCACAACCATTCGTGTATCAACTACAGGTATGATTTATGCCATTTGATTTTGGTGTACAGAAACCCACCATTGCTGAGATTACACATTTTCTATAAACCTAATAAATCTCTGATAAAAACATATTTCAAAGTACGATTTTTGCCATATCAGAAGCTTCTGTTAGTCATAATACCCCGCCTGCAAGGAAGATGGTACCCGCCTAAAAGAAAGAGGGTACCCGCCTGCAAGAAAGAGGGTACCCGCCTACAAAAGGATATCTGTCCGCCTGCAAGAGGGTACCCGCCTACAAGTAAGAGGGTAAGCCAACAACAAGGATGCCGCCCTACCCGCCTACAAGAAAGAGGGTACCTGCCTACAAGAAAGAGGATACCCGCCTGCAAGAAAGAGGGTAACCGCCTGCAAGAAGACTATCCTCTGTCGATGGATGTTTCGAAGGATTGCGGTGCTTTGTTACATGTAATCCTTAGTACTTAAATTGGTTTAAGGCAGTATGTGATTGTTGGAAATATCCTGAAAAATACACATGGTACGTAATTTTGACTTAACGAAGCATATAGCGATCAGAATTATGTTGTGTAATTTGAAGATTTTAATAAAGATAGAGCCACGAACTTAACGCCTCCCATGTTTTCCATTCAGTGTTTTCTCGGAGAGCTTGCTTTGGAAATTTTACGTGCGCTTTCCGAAATTATGTATATTTTGCAATATTTTTCCACTGTGCCGCCAGAAGTAATCTTCATGAATCACATTTTTAGTTAAAATATGGAACAATCATTAACTTCCATTTACATGTTGAAGGGGAAAATACTAGTTCGCGAGAGGTTTTGTCCATTGTCGTAAAGATGTCAACAGTGAGAAATTCCAAACAATGTTTTGAGAACAAGACATACAATCTCCCAGGATGGATGGATGGATTGGGAGACACGGTTCCATGGTCTACAGTCACACAGGCACACACAACACTACATGACACTCACCTCGATGTCATTCAGTGTTTCAGACACACGCTGTAGTATGTGACATGGTCGTACAATCATATGCTGATGAATTGCATGTGCATGGTGATAACTTACTGTAAAGTTTACCGTTTTTAGAGGCGTGAAACTATACATCTATATGTACATCTGTGCTATTCTAGAAGTTATTACTGTATTTTTTTGACAGATTATATAATTTAACTTTATGTGAAATGAATGTATAACATGTTTTAGTCAGGATATAGCTGAAATACTACCGATGTGGCTTAAAATCGTATCTATCTCATTCACTAATGCTCTTGGATTGCAATTGCTTGCTGGGGGCAGTAAGAAGCAAACGTTGATCTGATGCTTGAGTTGATAGTTACCAACTTGGGCGTACCCAGGAAAGAAATGAAGTGTAGGCACACCTGGACGTACGAGTCTGTAGATCTGTAGACTAGTACTGGTTATAACGGCTGAAGCCAACTGTTGCATGTAATGTCGTGAATACATACTGAACGCTAGAATGCTAGCTCCTGATTACTTTATCTAACATAATTTGAACAAGTGACAATCTTGCCATTTCGATGAAAGGAAATGTTTCTTTTCCTGATCAGCCAAACCATTTTCATAATTGACCGGATCTAAATATGGTGGTGCATGGGACTCTGGAACGGATACTTTCTTCTCCTCTGGCTGGGGAGCAAGCTCATTAGTATCATCTTTCACGGATGAAATCTTGAAATACTTGTCAGTTGTTTTTGGCGTGCTAGACACCATGTTGGCATCAAAGTAGCAGAGTTATCCACCTTTCATAGAAACGGAGACTGCTCTCGAAAAATAACATATCCATAACATACCACAAGTACAAAAATGCCGAAATAATTAGGTGTAGGCACGTGCCTACAGTGCCTAATGGCAGGTACGCTACTGATTTGGTGTACACAATAGCCGATTGCAACTGACGCATGCATACACATTTTGCCAACAGCTCACTAAATATTGAATTCTCTCACAACAAACTCATTTTCGTTCAGCACATAAATAGCCTGAGTAGAGGCATGAGGTATTTGAGGGTGAGAGTGAGTGAGTGAGAGAGAGAGAGAGAGAGAGAGAGAGAGTGAGAGAGTGAGAGAGAGAGAGAGAGAGAGAGAGAGAGAGAGAGAGAGAGAGAGAGAGAGAGAGAGAGAGAGAGAGAGAGAGAGAGAGAGAGAGAGAGAGAGAGAGAGAGTGAGAGAGTGTGTGTGTGTGTGTTTGTGTGTGTTTGTGTGTGTTTGTGTTTGTTCGGGGTGAATGTAAAGAATATGTGTAGTGGCAGCCTGTGATTACATTGTTGGCTCGCCACAAGGGTGTTAGCGGAGACGTGAGAATGAATCAATGTCATGCCAGTTTTAATCTCCATTTAATGGATGGATGGATGGATGGATGGATGGATTGGGAGACCAGGTTCCATGGTCAGGATATGTCCTGCAGTCACACAGGCACACACACAACTTCATGACACTTACTTTCATGTCGTTCAGTGTTTCAGACACACGCTGTAGTATGTGACATGGTCGTACAATTATATGCTGATGAATTTCATGTGCTTAGTGATACATTACTCTAAAGTACTCTAAACTTTGAAAGAGGCGTCTAGAAACAACAACATGCCATACATGAGTACACCACGTGTTTTATGGATAACAACTTCTTCATATTCTTTACACGACGTTTTAGAGCTAATTCTTGATCCTTCATCATTTTCCAAAAACGTCGCATAAAGAACAAATAGAAGTTTTTCAGACACGTGTCATGTATTCATGTTCGTCCAACTTCAAAATACCTTTCAAGAACACCATGACATACATAATCACATGTTTATTTCTCATATAATTTACTAACACTTGATTAACTTCCTTGACGTGTCATTAACTTCCTTGAGGTCCCGGGTTGTGTCTTCAGTAACCAATGCTTGTCGTTGGAGTTGTCTGGTCCAGACTCGATTATTTACAGACCGGCGCCATATAGCTGGAATATTGTATATAGTGCGGCGTAAAACTAAACTCACTCACTCACTCACTCTTTAAGCAAGGAGTGAAACTGATTAACTACGGAAGCTACCAAAACTTGGTGTCCTCCCATTACGCAGACAGCCAGTTCGCAGACACCTTAAAACAACAACATTTACTGTTCAGTGAACAGATTATCTACTACCTGTTACCTACACATCATAATGGAATAGTCCAAATAAAAACACGGGAACAAACTGAAGCTATATTATTTATTTTGAAAGATGGACGAAAAGACAGTAATTTGAATTTGTATTGCTGCAATATATAAACAGTATATTTCCAGAAACATTTCGGTTTAACCTTTTAGTCTAACGGGAGTCGGCATCATCATATTGAAAATAGTAGCTTAGCTAATAGAAATTGCGACACTGTTGTATCATATAAATCAAATAAAGACAAATGTGACCTAAATATTATTCATATGGAATAAAGATGTTATATGTTTTGCACACAATATTAAGATATATGACGAGTGCACTTAATTACGACTTATTTAGAATAAATATTCAAATATGACGCATCATGTGAATGTGGCCATGGGTGTGAGAATGTTTTTCATTACTTCCTTGAATGTCCGTTGTATACTACTCAAAGACATAAACTGTTACTATCTTTAGAAAGTATTGTTAAAATTAGAACACTGATTTGTATTAATCGCATCTTACATGGCAATGCAGGTGTATCATTTACTGCAAATCAGAATGTTTTCAAATATGTACATATCTATATCTCTCCAACAAAACGTTTTCTCAGTTAACTTCTGTTGTACATATGCTATTATTGGGGTCTTTTCTATCAATAAACACAATCAAACCTCTCAGTGACAAACCTGTTTTATATTCGATAGTAATTGATAGTAAAATCAATTTTGAGAAGAGAAACCATTTAATCACAACAAAGTTCTATTTACCCACAATCAAACTTCTCAGTAACGAACCTGTTTCAGGCTCACCCTGCTCTACTCACTACACAGTGGACTGTTCCATCATACCCGTAGGTGTTACCCTAATTAACCTTCTAGTTCAGTGTCTGTCAAATGGGTGTCTGTCAATTGGGTAGGAAGGTAGGTAGGTTTATTTAATTCCTCCAGATTTAGAGATACAAAATTAATTGAATATTAAAAGCTTAATTTGTTAGCTACAAGTGTTGAAATGTTATGATATATATATTAGAGTCTTTAGAAAGTGAAACTGGACCAGTCGATCCCAGATGCAAAGTGTGACAGTAGATAGTAGAAGATTTCATCAATACATCCCTCAACATACAGGGATATGGTTAAGATTTACTTAATTTTTGAAAGTCCACGAATTTAATTTCATCCCGTGCATCAAGACGAACAATGAACCTCTTCTTCCCATCACCTGCCTGAATGACGTAGGCAGATCCGTCCATGCCGAGGCACGTTACTCGCGCATCTGTCCAAGTATCTGGGGAATAATTGTCAAAGTGAGTGATGCACGTTTGGATTTGTCGTCTTATTACTTGTTCAACTTCTGTATTTTCCCATCCTTCGTGTCCTACAACCTTTACTATCAGCTTTCCAAGAGAACGTTTGTTGATTTGTTCCACCGTGACCTGAAATGGAATGATTACACATCAATCACGTCCCAGCCTTCTACACCTATGTTCAAAATATTATCACCCTCAAGATATAGCCGTCTTGGTATACAGGGGTGACTATGATGATGAAGTTGGCAGATGACAATTCCACAGTATAACTAAGAAGTGTATATCCATACATGTGTATTAAGTTATTCCGCAAGTCTGTAAGACAGTGTTATTTAGTTTATTGGGACAATATATAAACCTTAATACAGCCAAATTTGATTTAAGAAAATTTACTCTACACCATATTATTCCAGGCGTAATATATTAACAGTTCACATTCCTCGTGAAAAACGAGCAACCACTCACTGCACATGGGCTTTTTACATTTGCCAAGAATACTTACATAAACCTTAGCAGAACCTGAAGTAAATCCCTTTGTTTCGCTTATCTGTATGAAAAGACTAAACATGAGTGTCTTTCAAATTACAAACAACAACATTTCAATGGTAACATGAACATACAAATGTTTCCAGAAGTTCAGATTCAGGCATTTACAAACACTGTCACATGAGAACATATACTCCCAGCCCGCCAGCAAATCATTCATAAAATGTAGGTCACCATTGCATATTTTCAAATTGTATTCTTTCCACTGCGCTGGAAAGTTATTTACATCAGGCACCCAAGCCAATGTTATGGAATCCTAGAAGGGACATTGTCGCTATGTCGCATTGTCGCGTTGTCAAAAACAAGTAAAGTGAGGATAAAAAATACACCAAAACGCGACACGCGACAACGCGACATTTCGCCCATTTGTCGCATTGTCGCGTTTTGAATAATATTTTTTCTATTCTTCCACGCGACATAGCGACAATTTCCAAGGTCAAATATGTCGCATTGTCGCGTGTCTCGTTCTCGCCCTTTTCGATTACCGGTGCGCATGCGTAGAAAGTCAATGCGCAGGAAATGTTATACTCTATTTCACACTTCAGTGGTGTTTTGTTACCTCCAATGGTTTTTACAATGAAGTAGTACGCGTAATGATAATGGGGGCTGCTTTTCTTGAACTTAATGGAAATCTTTCATTGTTGCTTTGAAAATTATTGTATATATTGTAAATGTATTTGGCCAATCAAGTGTGATTTAGCAGGAAGACAAATTATTCGCGCTACTATTCATTGTAATGACGGCGCACGGTGGCTCTGTCATTCAAGGCGGGGCAATTTGTTGCTGTGCAAAGTTGTGTCTCTTAGTCACACCAGATAACTATGATCGTAGGTTCTAATCCCAGCACCATACATATTCATCACTTGGACATTTCACCCATATCAAGCTCACAGGTTGTGAAAAAACTCAAATATTGTTAAAATTCAGGCCACATCGGGAGTAACATCAAGTGATGTCCACGAATGGGTCACTATGTTCCACAGTGTGGCTCCTCAGAGAGATTCTTGGTACAGTCCTGTCCGACGCTGATGGACTTGTTCAGCCAGCAGTGGATGGATACCAGGTAGAATGAGATGGTAATATCACTTGACCATCCAGCACCTCAAATACAGTTTTGGTCGACTTTGAAAACGCCATAAAAATGGAATGTTATGTTTATAATTTTAAAAGCGGTCAAATCGCTTAGCAGAGTTGTGTATCCTTGGAGTACCAGAAACCAACCCTCGCTCGCTCCCTCCCTCCCTCCACTCCACTCCCCGCTCCAACCACAGACTCACTCCACCCCACTCCGCTCCACTCATCTCCACACCCCTCTACTCTACTCTACACCACTTCGCTCCGCTCCACTCACTCACTCATTCCACTCTACTCCGCTCCATTCACTCTCACTCATTCCTCTTCACTCCGCTCCGCTCCACTTCATTCCTCTACTCTCCGCTCCGCTCACTGACTCACTTCTCTCACTCACTCATTCCGCTCCACTTCACTCCACCCGCTCACTCACTCCGCTCCCTGCTCCACTCACTCACTCCGCTCCACTCCGCTCCCTCACTCCACTCCCCGCTCCACTCACTCACTCATTCCACTCCACTCCATTCGCTCCATTCACTCCACTCCGCTCCACTCCGCTCCGCTCCACTCCACTCCACTCCACTCCGCTCCACCCCAAACATCGAAAAGTAATCATGCTTGTGATAGTTTATAAAATCCGCCGTAACTAATAAAACGCGACAAGCGACAATGCGACAACGCGACATTTTGATGAAATGTCGCGTTGTCGCGCGTCGCGTGTTGCGCTTTGTTAAAATATTGAGTACAGTATGTATTATAACGTATTTACTAAAACGCGACACGCGACAATGCGACAACGCGACATTTTGATGAAATGTCGCGTTGTCGCGCGTCGCGTGTTGCGCTTTGTTAAAATATTGAGTATAGTATGTATTATAACCACAGGGGTTCGAATCACTGTTTGGCCTGTCTTCGATAAACATCGACAGTTTCCGTGGATATTTTAATGACTCGGGAACAGAAAACGGCTCAGCCTGGTTCCCAGGGTCTGCTGCCCTAACGCTTCCACACTGAAAAAGCCATTTATTATCTATTTCTTTTCTTATGTATTATGAGGAAATAATTGATAAAGTTCAAACCATTGTTTTTTAACTGCTGGTGTGCTTGTAAAATTATCGGCTCTCAGTAACATAATACAGAAAAATATATTCCTTATCTTGAGTTACTTTGGTACAGATAATTTGTAATAAAATTAAACAGATCCATCCATGTACACACTTTTATTCGAAGAATGTTGTCTGAATCGGTTTGTAAAACAACATGAAAAGGTTTTACCAATATTATTCAGAAATGTTTATGATTAAAAACACACGCAATTATACTGCTGAATAAAATGAATTTGACCCACTATTTTACTAAAATGAATATATAAAAATACACAGTATGATCAGTATGCTAATACTCTACCATAAAAATACATACAGTGCCTTAAAAGTACATATATTTGAAGATTAACATTTAATACAGATGTACATTCCGCTATTTGATTGTTTTACCACTGAAACTTGTCCTGAGTACTGTAGTTTTTATGGCTTGAAGCCAGTATCAGTGTATACATTTGGTATACATGTATACTCTCCCAAAAAAGAAACGCATATAGGAATTTCCACTGTATTTTTATGTTTATTTTGAAATATCTTGTAGGCTTTATGAGTGAATGAAATATAGCGAAATTGCACACTGGGACTGCAGACGTATCCGTCTTTGACACCAACCCGAGGAAAGTCAGTTTGTGTGTCACATGGAGACGTGTGGTGGCGCTGAAGTCAATACCTCGTGTGACCACCATCGGCATCCAGAACTGCACGGCATCGCCTCGGCATCGAACGAATAAGTCTCAGAATCTCGTGTTGCCCAATCGCAGCCCACTCTGCCTGCAGTGCCTGTGCGAGTTGCTGAAGTGCCTGGGGCTGAGGGTGGCGTCGCGACCGTCTGTCCTGGGCACCCCACAGATGTTCGATCGGGTTTAAGTCCGGTGATCTTGTAGGCCGAATCTGTCCACCTGGGGAACGCAAGCGTGGGCGAAACGTTCACGTCGACGTCTGTACACCCGCATTCTTCCATCGCGTCGTTCCAATAGAAATCGTGATTCATCACTGAATCAGATTCTACGCCAATTCGGTAGGTTCCAGGCCTGAACGTTGGTGCACCATTGAACTCGATGTCGACGATGTTGTTGTCGAAGCACAGGGGCCAAAATTAGGTCTTCTGGCACGTAAATCAGCCTCTCTCAACCTGTTCCTGACAGTCTGTGCAGAAAGCCTCCTCAATCCGGGTATTTGTCGAGCGGTACTGGTCGCCGTAGCTGTTTGATGACGATGGTGATGTACTCGGATGTAGCGATCCTGCGCCGCAGTGGTCGCTCGTGGTCGCCCATTACTAGGGGCTATCGCATTCTGCCGGCGATATCTCTCCCAGAGCCGTGAAATGGTGCTTTGGTGAACATTCATGCGTCGGGCAACTGCACGTTGAGACGCCAGTTTCAAGCAACCAATGGCGATATGACGGTTGGCTTCACTAAAACGTGGCATTTTGCGTTCGTCAACAATATTCCAAATACAGTGAATAATCGACATAACGAATCGAATAAACGATCAACCTTTTATACCCATCATTGAGACTATCTGATCCCCAACTTCCATGTGCATTGCATGTGAATTGTATATTCTGTGACACTACACGCCGAAATCATGCTGTTAAATACGAGTATTTTACGGATGGTGCGTTTTGTTGTGATGTTTCAAAACATAAACACCATAGGACTCATAAACAGAGCAAAAACCTTTTGTCAAATGCATCACGTTTTCATTCATTGCTACATGAAATTGCTATTTTCACGATGCGTTTCTTTTTTTTGAGAGTATATATTGATTATTTTGAGCATGATAACCCTGGTGATATTAGAATCAGCAATTATTCAGCAGTTAACAAGTTTGATTAAATGCTACAATGGAGTCCTTTTGCGTTACTTTATTATACTTTAGGGCTCTGCATACAAACATATTTCAACACATAATCAGTGATTTTACATTGAATTTTGGAGAAAGACAGTGCTCTGAATTTGTTAGCCAGTTCACTATTGATATTTGTTTTAAATTGAAATTGTATGGTTTGCATCTAGAAACTTGGGTATTGTGTTAACACCTATCCTAATTTGGACTAAAGCACTAACTACTCTTGGTGTAGAGATTAAAAAGGCTATTATGACATTGTACAGATATTAAAAGAAAGTTGGAAATATACCATGTCCAGATTTATTTAAGATATTTAGGGCTCCTTGCCTCTAGGCAGGAGACCTATTGTAATCGTTAATGTTTTTATTATTATTATTATATATTATTCCGCCGTATTTTGTACCAGCCCTACAAAGAGCACCAGTGGACAGAATCGCTTGAGAAAGGTCACCTAGATGCCCATCGAGGTGTAGATATTCCCCATTAAAATCTCAATGCTCTAGGCCCAATAGCAAAGGGCAGATAATTCAAAATAATTTAAAAAATTCAATTTCAAAAGCAGGTATGTGCAAAACTACTGATCTAATAATTGCCAAAATTCTTGAGCAGATGCGCAATCAAAATGCCTACAACTTTGCTTGGACGGGTCAAGTCGCTAAAATGTACCGTTTGGCAGTTATATTTGTTTAACTGATGTCCAGTACGATTGTGCAAATTCTGCACAAAAAGTGCCAGGGTGCCGTTCCACTAACCGATCTTACCTAAGATATATCAATCTTGGCAAGTTACGCCAATTTTACAATCGTCTTAGCTAAACTAGATCGAGACTCTTTCGTGCGAGAGATAGAGGAATGCGAGGCACGAGTTATCTCCCTTTGCATAGTCTAACAAATGATGGAAGTAGTTTACGAACCATCTGAGTGAGTGAGTGAGTTTAGATTTACGCCGCACTCAGCAATAGTCCAGCTATATGGCGGCGGTCCGTAAATAATCGAGTCTGGACCCGATCCCGTTAGTAGCCTCTTACGACAAGCATGGGTTATTGAAGTTCAATATTCTAACCCGGGCCTTAATGGGTATTTTTCCAACCAAGTGTAAACGTGGAGAAAAAACCTAGAGCAAAATATTAGGGTAGTGAGCACCTTGGTTTCAGGTGCAAGTGCGTGTGAACGCTGGGTATCAGGCATAATATAAGAATAATAAATGCATATTTATAGTGCGCCTATTCCACATCCTGGGGCATGCTCAAAGCGCTATGTACAGATAATTTACACGAGAGTATTTACAGCCGAGATTATAAGTAATATACTGAGAACAGGTTTTAAGTCTGGACTTTAAAAATGTCAATTGTGTCAGAGCTTTTAATATGTGCCTGAACCTTGTCAATCAGAATAAACAAGGCGTGAGGAGGCATCCTCTATAACGTATGTAGAATCTGTCAGTGGTCTTGAATAACAAGCGACCTGCCTTTAGAATCCCCCACCAAATAAGCGCACGTGAAATCAAACATATTTGTATCTTTTTGTTTCAGAACTCTGTTCACTTCATGACCCGTCCCTATTCTTAACCATGACGTTGCAATATTGTTGTACAAATGTGTTACACCATCTCGCGCGGTTGTGTTCCCATGACGACAGTGGTCAGACTGGCCTGACATTTGTAAGGCTTCAGTGCAGTGTTTGTTTACATCACAAAAATATACAAATTCATTTCATGGGGGATTTTAGGGGACGCTCACGGTGAAATGCTCGCTCTTATTTTTCACATAGAATAGGAAAGCCACCATTTTGGTTACTCTACGATTGATTTTAGCTATCCTAAGTTGGTCATGAGCAACTTAGACTTTGAATCTTAACTTTACGATTGACTTAGGTAAGATTGGTTAGTGGAACGGTATGCCGATCGTAACGTCACGCTAAGATTTGGATTTTAGGGGTTTACGATTGGCATAGGGCTAGATCGGTTAGTGGAACGGCACCCAGAACACTAATTGTTTTGACCGTAGACTAAAGAACAACTGTGATACCGACTTTTAAAGAGGGAACTATTTCTTCTCATGAACGTCTTAAAAGGAACATGACCCCCGCGACCCCGGCTGCATTTCAACGATTCGCTCCCGTGTCAAAAACGTGTTCTGGCTGCCTTTGGGGCGATTTCTAGCCCTCAAATACAATTCAAACACCCGTAACTCTGAAACCAAACGTCCGATTTCGACCAAAATGTACCTGTACAAGTGGGCTATTAGTGTGGATTTTAACTCACGATTGCAGTAATGTATCTCCAAAGACAACAGAGGGACAAGTGAAATTATATTTTCCACATTTTAGTTGCTATCTTCATCGGTTCGAGAACACAATGAAAGTTAGCCGTATGTATCTCAAACGTTAGCTGATCAGTTTCTGTTCTTCGGTGCATGTGAAAAGTATCACCGTTTGGTACATATCTTCTTCATGATTGTTAGAGGTAATTAAGATAGATGTTTGAACAAAGGGTTCTTCTGTTTTGAGATTCATGATACCCAAGTGATATTTTCTAATCTAAGAAAAAAGGTTTGGTGATGAATTTATCGAAACTTAAAAACCTCCCAGTACTTCCAGTCGAAGAGCATTCGACTAGCAGTGATATGATTAATATTAACTAAAACTATTACTACTTTCATCAGTTATGTGACAGACACAATAGGCTAGATAGAACTAAAGCCAAGGAGCCTACATCGTTGCTTGCAACTATATTTGATGCTATGATTGTTCCTATGGTGTGTTATGGTGCAGAGGTATATGGTACCTCATTCTTATTGAACTATTGAAGATGTTCAGTATAAAATGTATAAATGGTTTCTCAAAACAATGGTATGGTTTGGGAAGAATGTGGCACAGCCCCTCTCCAACTTGTCAACACCACAAGGGCTATTAAGTATTGGTGCAGGCTACTGCATTTGGATGAATGCAGACTGCCAAGGCTACCTAATGGATGACTCTGGCTGTACCACATGGGCTACTCATATTAAAGATATTCTGTTTAGACCTGGATTTGAATATGTGTGGTTAACACAATATATGGGAAAAGTGAAGATATATATTCTCCTTTTTAAACCATGATTATTTAACAAACTAAAACTATGATGGTGTTGTTCTTTCAACAGTTTATCTAATTCCTTCTATTTATATTCCATGATGTGTCCGTTTCCGATTACATAAAAACAACTGTAGCTGTATCTAGAGTGGGATGGGTAATGGGGTACATTCAGTTTTATTTTTATCATAGTCATGTGATTTTACATATCCAGAAAATAACAGGCATCACGCAGATGTTGTAATGCCATGGTCACTGAAGATCATTATGTCTATTCCATCACCATGATCAACCTCATGCAAAATGGAAGAATAGAAATGGATGTTATTTTGAAATGATATATGCAAAATGAGTAAAAATAATAACTATATTCTTCTTCACATACATAGTCAAAAATAAATGGTTGAATTAATCAGTTATGTGTTACACATGTATTAGATCTATTTATTATTGATTACATAATGTGGTAAACAACAATTTTCTAGTTACTATTACTGGGTGTTCAGTTTATTTCCAGCATACAACAGGAGAAAATGGGACCAAATCATCGAATTATACGTCCTCAACTATGTTAAAATAAAGATGCTAACTATATTCAATCAATGTGGTCGTTCAAATCCATGTTTTATGCGTACGATTTTGACACAATAGCGAGCTGGCAGGAAATATCAACGCACATGTCGGTATTGAAAATGGGGTCTTTGTTATTGTAACGATTTTCGTGTCTCGAACCTGCATAAATAACGTTTTCGTACACGGAAAGATTTACTGAAACTGTCGATGTTTACCGAAGAGAGGCCAGACATTTGTTCAAAGCAGAGGGTAGTGCTAATGCGAGGGTCAGTGTTCAAATATCAAAAGCGGGTAAACAAATTGAATACAATGAGCAGAAAGGTAAAAGAATAACCTACAAGTTCAAAACAATGTTTTGTGAAAAACGTAAGTTTTGATTGAACCGCACGTTAAAATAGTCGGGCTGTCCGGTTTTCGATAAGGTTATGAGCATCGCGAGTGTCACCCTTTGAGTATTTTATGTAATGAGTGTAGCGGTAGAATTTTCTTAAAAATTCATTTCTTCACCGATCTCGTTCAAATTTGAAATATAGGTTAATCATAACATAAAAAAACAAACAATATATATGATTGCAAAAGTCTAGATTTTTATTTGTATTGTCCAAACAGTGATTCGAACTCCTGTGGTTATATAATGCATACTGTACTCAATATTATAACGAAGCGCGACACGCGACAACGCGACATTTCATCAAAATGTCGCGTTGTCGCATTGTCGCGTGTCGCGTTTTAGTCAAATACGTTATAATACATACTATAGTCAATATTTTAGCGACAGCGCGACGCGACGCGACAACGGATATTTCATCAAAATGTCGCGTTGTCGCATTGTCGCGTGTCGCGTTTTAGTCAAATACGTTATAATACATACTATACTCAATATTTTAACAAAGAGCGACACGCGACGCGCAACAACGCGACATTTCATCAAAATGTCGCGTTGTCGCATTGTCGCGTGTCGCGTTTAGTAAATACGTTATAATACATACTATACTCAATATTTTAACAAAGCGCGACGCGATGCGCGACAACGCGACATTTCATCAAAATGTCGCGTTGTCGCATTGCTGTCGCGTGTCGCGTTTAGTAAATACGTTATAATACATACTATAGTCAATATTTACATCAAAACGCGACACGCGCCAATGCGACATTTCCATCAAAATATTTCATTAAATATTGAGTATAGCATACACGTTATTATACACGTATTGACAGACGCGACAACGCGACATTTCATCAAAATGTTGCGTTGTCGCGTCGTCGCGTTTTAGTCAAATACGTTATAATACATACTATACTCAATATTTTACAGCGACAGCGACGCAACAACGCGACATTTTCATCAAAATGTCGCGTTGTCGCATTGTCGCGTGTCGTTTTATTAGTTATCGCGGAATTTCAAACCATTACAAGGATGATTATGTTTAGATGATTTTAAAGGGCTAAGATACACACAGGATCGAACTCAGAGCACAATATACAAATGTGGCCGTGAAGTCTGTGGGTTAAAGAGTTCTTGGTTAATGGAATGGATGTGTTGAAACTGGCCATTTTGCTGAAAATAATTATGATTGAGTAGGTATGTTTGAAACGATACAGAGGTACATGTGTATTGCTTGGTATATTATTATTACATTATAAATAATATAGATTCAAATAGAATTGAAACAGACATCACAACACATCATTGTAATGAAATATCCTGGATTTACAGGAGCAAACCTTGATGTGGTGGAGATGAAGTGATGGAGGAAGTGGAGGAGGAGGAGGAGGAGAGAGAGGAGAGGAGGAGGAGGAGCAGAGGAGGTGAAGGAGGAGAGGAGAGGAGAGGAGGAGAGGAGGAGGGAGGAGGAGAGAGGAGGAGAGGAGAGGACAGGAGAGGAGGAGGAGGAGAGGAGGAGAGAGGAGGAGAGGAGGAGAGAGGAGGAGGAGAGGAGGAGGAGGAGGAGGGAGAGGAGGGAGAGGAGGGAGGAGGAGAGGAGGAGGAAGAGGAGGAGGAGAGGAGAGGAGAGAGGAGAGGAGGAGAGAGGAGAGGAGGAGAGAGGAGGAGGAGAGGAGGAGGAGGAGGAGAGGAGAGGAGGAGGGAGGAGGAGAGGAGAGGAGAGGAGGAGGAGGAGAGGAGAGGAGGAGGAGGAGGAGGGAGGAGGAGGAGAGGAGAAGAGGAGGAGAGAGGAGGAGAGGAGAGGAGAGAAGGAGGAGAGGAGGAGGAGAGGAGGAGAGGAGGAGGGAGAGAGGAGAGGGAGGAGTGGAGGAGAGGGAGGAGGGAGGAGAGGAGAGGAGAGGAGGAGAGGAGAGGAGGAGGAGAGAGGAGAGGGAGGAGGAGGAGGAGGAGAGGGAGGAGAGGAGGTGGAGGAGAGGGAGGAAAGGAGAGAGAGGAGGAGGAGGAGGAGAGGAGGAGAGGAGAGAGAGGAGAGAGAGGAGGAGGAGGAGAGGAGAGAGGAGAGGAGAGGAGGAAAGAGGAGGAGAGGAGAGGGAGAGAGGAGGAGGAGGAGGAGAGGAGAGGAGGAGAGAGGAAGGATGAGAGGAGAGGAGAGAGAGAGAGGAAAGAGGAGGAGAGAGGAGTGGAAGGAGGAGGAGGAGGAGAGGAGGAGAGGGAGGAGAGGAGGAGGAGGAGGATGAGAGAAGGAGAGGAGAGGAGAGGAGGAGGAGGGAGGAAGGAGAGGAGAGGGGAGGAGAGGAGAGGAGAGAGGAGAGGAGAAGAGAGGAGGAGGAGGAGAGGAAGAGGAGGAGGAGGAGAGGAGTGGAGAGTGGAGGAGGAAAGGAGGAGAGGAGGGAGGAGAGGAGAGGAGGAGGAGAGGAGGAGGAGGAGGTGGAGGAGGAGGAGGAGGAGAGGAGAGGAGGAGTGGAGAGAGGAGGAGGGAGGAGAGAGGAGAGAGGAGAGGAGAGAGAGGAGAGGAGAGAGGAGAAGGAGAGGAGAGAGAGAGGAGGAGAGGAGGAGGAGGAGAGAGGAGAGAGGAGAGGAGAGAGGAGGAGAGAGGAGGAGGAGAGGAGAGGAGGAGGATGGAGAGGAGGAAGAGGAGGAGAGAGAGGAGAGGAGAGAGGAGAGGAGGAGGAGAAGAGGAGGAGAGGAGGGAAGAGGAGGAGAGGAGAGAGGAGGAGGAGGAAGAGGAGAGGAGGAGGAGGAGAGAGGAGGAGGAGAGAGGAGGAGGAGGAGGGAGAGGAGGGAGGAGAGGAGGAGAGAGAGGAGGAGGGAGGAAGGAGGAGGAGAGAGAGGAGGAGGAGGAGAGAGGAGGAGAGGAGAGGAGGAGGGAGGAGGAGGAGAGGAGGAGGAGGGGAGGAGGAGAGAGAGGAGGAGGGAGAGAGGAGGAGAGGAGGAGGAGGAGAGAGGAGGAGGAGAGGAGAGGAGAGGAGGGAGGAGGAGGAGAGAGGAAGAGGAGGAGAGAGGAGAGGAGAGGAGGAGGAGAGAGGAGAGAGGGAGAGGAGGAGGAGGAGAGGAGGAGGAGAGAGGAGGGGAGAGGAAGAGGAGGAGAGGAGATGGAGAGGAGGAGGAGAGAGAGGAGGAGGAGGAAGTGGAGGAGAGAGAGGAGAGGAGAGGAAGAGGAGAGAGGAGAGGAGGAGAGAGGAGGAGAGAGGAGAGAGGAGAGAGGAGGAAGGAGATGGAGAGAGAGGAGAGGAGAGAGAGAGAGGAGGAGGAGGAGAGGGAGGAGAGGAGAGAGGAGGAGGAGAGGCAAAGAGAGGAGGAGCAGAGGAGGAGAGAGAGGAGGAGAGAGGAGAGGGATGGAGAGGAGGAGAGAGGAGGAGAGGAGAGGAGAGAGGAGAGAGAGGAGGAGGAGGAGAGAGAGAGGAGAGAGAGAGAGAAGAGAGAGGAGAGGAGGAGGAGGAGGAGGAGGAGAGAGGAGGAAGGAGGAGAGGAGAGAGGAGAGGAGAGAGAGGAGAGAGGGAGGAGGAGGAGAGAGGAGGAAGAGAGGAGAGGAGAGGGAGGAGAGAGGAGGAGAGGAGAGGAGGAGGAGGGAGAGAGGAGAGGAGGAGGAGAGGAGGAGGAAGAGGAGAGAGATGGAGGAGAGGAGAGGAGAGGAGGAGAGAGGAGAGGAGAGAGGAGGAGAGGAGGAGGAGAGAGGAGAGAGAGAGGAGAGAGGAGGAGAGGAAGAGAGAGGAGAGGAGGAGAGAGAGGGAGGGAGAGGAGAGGAGGAGAGGAGAGAAGAGAGGAGAGGAGAGAGAGGAGAGGAGAGAGGAGAGGAGAGGTGAGGAGAGAGAGGAGGAGAGAGAGAGGAGGAGGAGAGGAGGAGAGGAGAGAGAGGAGGAGAGAGAGAAGGAGGAGGAGAGAGGAGGAGAGGGAGGAGGAGGAGGAGAGAGAGGAGAGAGGAAGAGGAGAGAGAGGAGAGAGAGGAGAGGAGGAGGAGGAGAGGAGGAGGAGGAGAGAGAGGAGAGAGGAGGAGGAGGAGGAGGAGGAGGAGAGGAGGAGGAGAGGAGAGAGAGGAGGAGAGGAGAGAGAGAGGGAGAGGAGAGGAGGAGGAGGAGGAGGAGGAGGAGGAGGAGGAGAGGAGGAGGAGGAGGAGGAGGAGGAGGAGGAGAGAGAGAGAGGAGAGAGGAGGAGGAGAGGAGGAGGAGGAGGAGGAGGAGAGGAGGAGGAGGAGGAGGAGGAGGAGAGGAGGAGAGGAGGAGAGGAGGAGGAGGAGAGGAGAGAGGAGGAGGAGGAGGAGGAGGAGAGGAGGAGAGAGGAGGGAGGAGAGAGGAGAGGAGGAGAGAGAGGAGGAGAGGAGAGAGGAGGAGGAGAGAGGAGAGAGGAGGAGGAGGAGGAGGAGGAGGAGGAGAGGAGGAGGAGAGGAGGAGGAGGAGGAGGAGGAGAGGAGAGGAGGAGGAGAGAGGAGGAGGAGAGAGGAGGAGGAGGAGGAGGAGAGAGAGGAGAGAGAGGAGGAGGAGGAGGAGAGGAGGAGAGGAGGAGGAGGAGAGAGGAGGAGAGGAGGGAGGAGGAGGAGGAGGAGGAGGAAGGAGGAGGAGGAGGAGGAGGAGAGGAGAGGAGAGGAGAGAGGAGAGAGGGGAGAGAGGAGGAGGGAGGAGGAGGAGGAGGAGGAGGAGAGAGGAGGAGGAGAGGAGGAGGAGGAGGAGGAGGAGGAGAGGAGGGAGGAGGAGGAGGAGGAGGAGGAGGAGGAGGAGAGGAGGAGGAGGAGGAGGAGGAGGAGAGGAGAGGAAGGAGAGGAGAGGAGGAGGAGGAGGAGGAGAGGAGGAGAGGAGGAGGAGGAGGAGGAGGAGAGGAGGAGGAGAGGAGAGAGAGAGAGGAGGAGAGAGAGGAGGAGGAGGAGGAGGAGGAGGAGAGGAGGAGAGAGAGGAGGAGAGGAGGAGGAGAGGAGGAGGAGAGGAGGAAGAGGAGAGAGAGAGAGGAGAGAGAGGAGGAGGAGAGAGGAGGAGGAGAGGAGAGAGGAGGAGAGAGGAGGAGGAGGAGGAGGAGGAGAGGAGAGGGAGGAGGAGGAGGAGAGAGAGAGGAGGAGGAGAGAGGAGAGAGAGGAGGAGGAGGAGGAGGAGGAGGAGGAGGAGAGAGAGGAGGAGGAGGAGGAGAGGAGGAGAGGAGAGGAGGAGGAGAGGAGAGGAGAGGAGGAGAGAGGAGGAGGAGGAGGAGGAGGAGGAGGAGGAAGAGGAGGAGGAGGAGGAGAGAGGGAGGAGGAGGAGAGGAGGGAGGAGGAGGAGGAGGAGGAGGAGAGGAGGAGAGAGGAGGGAGAGGAGGAGGAGAGGAGAGAGAGAGAGAGAGGAGAGAGAGAGAGAGGAGGAGGAGAGGAGAGGAGAGGAGGAGGAGGAGAGGAGAGAGGAGAGAGGAGAGAGAGAGGAGGAGGAGAGAGAGAGGAGGGAGGAGAGGAGAGAGAGGAGGAGGAGAGAGGAGAGGAGAGAGAGGAGAGGAGAGGAGGAGGAGAGGAGGAGGAGAGGAGGAGGAGAGAGGAGAGGAGAGAGGAGGAGGAGGAGGAGAGGAGGAGGAGGAGAGGAGGAGGAGAGGAGGGAGGAGAGGAGAGAGGAGGAGAGAGGAGGAGGAGAGAGAGGAGAGGAGAGGAGGAGAGAGAGGAGAGAGAGGAGGAGGAGGAGAGGAGAGAGGAGAGGAGGAGGAGGAGAGGAGAGAGGAGGAGGAGGAGAGGAGAGGAGAGGAGGAGAGAGGAGGAGGAGGAGGAGAGGAGAGGAGGAGAGAGGAGAGAGAGAGAGGAGGAGGAGGAGAGAGGAGAGGAGAGGAGGAGGAGAGAGAGGAGGAGAGGAGGAGGAGAGGAG